>NC_082390.1:13017170-13317170 GCF_031168955.1 Gadus macrocephalus
GGATTTTCTGTCTGTGTGTGTGGTTACGTGCGAAAGCACATCTACAAAGGAGGATAAATACTCATATTGGTGCATACATAATTTAGGCTTGGGCTTTCACTTTTGATTCCTAAACAATTAGTCGCCCCACAATCATTTCCTTTTGTTATTGAATTTTCCACAATCACTTACTATTGAACCCCCCCCCCACCCCCCCCCCCCCCCCCCCCCCCCCCCCCAAAGTGTAAAGGCAAGAAGCCATTGTATTATTGGCGTTGCAACGGATCGAATAGATGGAAGCTTGAGAGAACAGTTAGAATTCAGCACCATCCGGCCTTTCTGTTCATTGTTCATCTGGAACCATGGAGAACGGGGTAAATCATTTATGGCCTGACATCCCGTCTCAAGCAACACCATAGAAGTCATAGCAGCAATGGCATCGGCATCAGCCTGATCAGGCAGTCAGCTGGATAAATAGTTACTTGGTAAATAGAGTTATAGAGTTACATAACACATTTCAGTTTGGAACAATTAGATTTGATCACAGAGCCCTGTGGTGCTTGAGTGTGCTGATGTGATGAATTATGAATATCAGATTTAATATTGTTTTGTCGGCTAGATGGCTGGGTGGAATAATCACTCGGTTTAAAACTAGAACTGGAAGTGTGAATAAAAAGTACCAGACAAAGCATTAACAGCCAGTCAACATGTCATGCTTTTATGGAATAGAATATTTCATTTGCAGTCTAAAAGCAGATCTTGTCTATATGATGAAACAATTTGCACATCATCAAAAATGGATATTGTCCCATTGTTTTGGTTTCATAACGATGCTCGATCTGTTACTGTCCGTAAGAAGAGAAGAGAAGCAAATGATTGTGGGAAAACATTTTTCAGCATAACAGCTAAAATAAGCTCTGAGATAAGAGAATCCCTTCATCAAATTAAAAGCCTTAAAGAGCAAGATAACACCAAACCAAGTATGTGGTTGTTCAAATAAACAATATTTAACTTCAAATGGGGAAAACCCTCAGATTGAACGACTAGTTCGCAACTTCAACGAAAGCCACGCACTGCTTAGGAGGATGATGATTGAGATGGGAGCCCAAGTCAAAACGCCGCATGGTGATGTCGCGAGGAGCTTTATATCGTGATTAGACAAGCTTCAGGCTGCCTAAGTGATTAGCACACAGAGCACGGGCCATTGATTTGAGGAGCGTCTTGTTGAAACTTCATGAAAAAGGGAAAAAATATCTGTTTCTATTTGCTCATTACACAAGTCACATCACCCAGAGAAAAGCCGTGTTTAGAGAAGAGAAGAAAAGGAAACAAGAGTCTGTCTCATTCCACTGGTTGTCTGACTGGGCATGACTATACTATATAGGCCAACATGGGGAGATCTGCGATGTGTGACACTGTTCTATTTTAATTACAATGTTTGCAGGGAAAGAGGGAGCGAGACAGAGGGTAGAGATTGCGAGACAGGAGAGAGGGGGATGGGGAGGGAGAGACGGAGGGGAGATACTGCGAGACGAGAGAGAGAGAGAGAGAGAGAGAGAGAGAGAGAGAGAGAGAGAGAGAGAGAGAGAGAGAGAGAGAGAGAGAAATAGAGAATGAGAGAGAATGAATTGGGCAGCGGATGATTTTAGACAAGTCTATAACTCCTTTTCCACTATGTTGCTGCCAGTTAATTAGTCTGACACCAGACACCAAGCGTCAGTCAGGTTTCATTATTCAAGCACCTCATTCAGAGACATCCACTATAATAACAACATAAGCTCGATTTTAAAGTGTTTATGAGGCTGAGAGGATTATGACAAAATCATTTAGGGACATTTTGAAATCAACGGCTTGCTTCGTTGAGAAGATTAAGTATTAGGCTGCTGCTCCCAATTTGGTGGCATGTACTGACGATCCAAAACGTTTGACATAGGTTTTACACCCCTGCCAGGCAACACATTTTCAGCCGTCTGCCTTTTTCTTATCATTTCAACTGGCCCTCGATCCAGTGAGCTTCTCCAAAATCCGCGTCGTCATTAATGAGCCAGTCACGGCGGGATTTATGCATTTTTCTTCAATATATGCGTAGCGCGTGCACGCGCGAGCACCTCACAATTGTCTGTGCGACGGCGCCGTATAACGTTAAAAAGGCTGCTACTTTTTCGTGGGCAAAGAAAAGCAGGCTGCTTATTTTCTTGCGCCACTGAACTGTGGCGATTCAATTGTGTTGCTCCGACACAGGGAGACATGCACATGCTGCTTAGTGGGCCTACATTTAATTATCCAGTGCCTAGCTTTGTCATTAGCAGTCATAGCAGCCGTCTATGCCAAATGTCTATGGCGAACTCTGTTTTGTACCATTTTCTTTGCCAGCTTCAACTTTGACACGTTCACTGCGGTGAATGCATCGAGCGCCCCCCTCTGTCACTTAAGCTCGCTGCAGTTTGACAGTTGTACAGCATGTGATAAGTTAACAGCTAACGTTAGAGAACACTAAAATCGGAATACAATCTTTGTAAATGGATTAATAACAGATAAATTGATCGCTTTTATTGCGATGTGATGATCTAAATTAGGCCTTTGATTAAAGCAGGGAAGAAACTTCTCAGTAAGCCATTTTTACAATAAAAATGCTGTTTAATTGTAGAATATATTGACAGTACAGTACAGCAATAAAAACACTGCCAAATTGCTCCTATTTTACATGACTTCGGCTACATAGTTGATGTTCAGCATATGAAATAAAATATTAATACGGTACAAGTACGGAAATGATGGAACACAACATACAGGCTCACAGAGCACATTGGCCCATTGCGCTTCAGTGACAGGTGAAAAAAAATGCACAATTATAAGAATAAGAATAATAAAGACAATAGAGCTTTCAAACCCAGCAGTAATGATCTGTCACCACTGGCTCGAGCAACAACAAGCGCTGAAACAAACAAAGAAACACGGGGAACAGAGAAGCAGAGCAACGAAGCCCACTGACAGAATCAAAAGGAAAATACAACCAAAAAATATGGGTTACTTCGTACGTACGCAATACATACACAACATGACCCGACGTGACGTGACTCAGCATTAGTCCACGGTCATTCATCTTCCTTATTCAAATTTTCCTCTTTCTTTCTCTCCTTCTATTCACTGTCCTTTATCCACCACACATAAAAGTCTTCTCAGCGAAATGAATCTCCAATCCATGTACATGAGTTACATGGCACCCGACATCTTTCGCTACTCCGCGCCTGTAAGGACACACACACACACACACACACACACACACACACACACACACACACACACACACACACACACACACACACACACACACACACACACACACACACACACACACACACACACACACACACACACAGGGCAGCGGCGGCCTAGCCCAGGAGCCGGGGGGCCGAGCGGTCGTCGGTGGCCACCTTGCGGAGCCTCACGCCGCGCCGGATGGACACCAGCACGTCCACCTCCTCCATGGCCGCCGAGGGGAAGAACCCCTGGGGCGGCTCGGTGGGGTCCTGTTGGCTGGGCGGCCAGGCGGGTCCCGCCAGGCCCCCCGCGGGGAGGAGGGAGCTGGGGAAGGGGAAGTGGCCCTCTCCCAGGGCGCGGGCGCTGGCCGCCAGCTCCCCAATCTTCTCCACCAGGCTGTGGCGGTTGGCGGCCAGCATGGGGTCCTCGGGGGCCTCCGGGCCCTGGGCCAGGCGCTGGGGAGGGGCCCGGACCCCCGCCGCTGCGGAGTGGCCCCAAGTGTTGGGCAGGCCCGTGCGCCTTGGCGACCCCCCAGCCAGGGGGTCGTCACCATACGGGAGGTCCCCCCCTGCCAGGGGCCGGTGGGCCGCAGCCGCGCCGTAGCCCGGCGAGTCCGGCACCCTGGGGGTCTTGACGGGCACGATGGGCGGGCGTATGGGGATGGGGCCGGACGTGGGCAAGGGCCGGCTCTTGGAGGAAGGGGTGCGGCGGATGGTGGCGGTGCCGGAGGTGACGGTGGCCCCGCACGCGGACGCGGACCCCGCCGGCCTGCCCGCGGCCCCCGGGGGGCTCTTGCCGGCGGGCAGGCCGGCGGTGCTGGCGGGCCTCTTGGTCTGGATCATGCGGCGGTAGTTCTGGGCGATGTTGCTGTGGCGCGGGATGGTGGAGGACTTGTCGAAGTCCGCCTGGCCGGCGCCGTCCGCGTCGCCGTTCAGGGAGTAGCACTCGTAGTCGGAGCCTGGGGAAGGACACGGGCAGGGTCAGACTCAGCGCCGACCGTCCTAGCTTACACCCCGTCTGGGAAAAACTGTTTGGTACACCGACTACACCGGTGGTGTTGACTGTACCGCTCTAGTGCTGCTCTAATTCAGCTCATATGCAACCTAAAAAATATATAATAATGATATCGGGAGGTTTATGGAGAGGGTATCCAGGATATATTTAACACACAGAGAATGAGAGAGAAGAAAGAGAACGGGAATAGCAACGAGAGCAGGAGGAACATTGAGAACCGAAATCCAATGTTCGCTGTGTGCACATCGAGGGGACGGGGTGTGGGGGGTACCTTGGGAGGGGATGGTGTCCTCGGAGCAGGACGGGGTGTGGGGGGTACCTTGGGAGGGGATGGTGTCCTCGGAGCAGGACGGGGTGTTGGTCTGGGTGCTGTAGCCGCTGGAGTAGTGCAGGGAGTCCCGGCTGCACTTCTGCTGCTCCGTGCTCAGGCCCCGGGTCAGCACCATGGCCAGGCTGCTGGCTGCTGGGGACATGGGCTCCCCCCCGTGCTGTTAGAAACACACACACACACACACAACCACACACACACACACACACAACCACACACACACACACACACACACACACACACACACACACACACACACACAGACACCAGACATACACACACACACATATACAAGACACAGACACATAAACACCCAGACATAGACACACACACACACACACACACACACACCGAACACAGACACACAACCACACACAGACACACAACCACACACACAACCACACACACACACACACACACATATATACAAGACACAGACACATAAACACCCAGACATAGACACACACACACACACACACACACATAAACACACACACACACATCCAGACATAGACACACACACACACACACACACACACACCACAGACACACATACACACACACAGACGCACAAACACAAACACACCCAACAGCAGATTATTAGCATAACCCAAACAAATCCTGATTAGCATGACCCAAATAAATCCCTGATGAAGGCATACGGACGCATAGTTTAACATTATATGACTGATGCATTTGTACTCTTTCCCTACCTTGACTGCAACGGCTCCTGCACCAGTCCTGGAGCGCTGTGGCTCATCTGGATGCAGCCCAGAATAGCCAGAGTACCCCTGTGGACTGGAGGGGGATTCAGGTTCCCGCATCCTATCCAGAGATTCCCTCCGGCGTTGCAGAGTGGCAGCCAGAGATGGCTCATATGAACTTGACTTGGCCCAGTCCTGTGACACACAAACACGTATGAGGCCTTGGGTCCTATCAGGGAGACGCAGGAGGGAGGGAGGGACTTGGTCCACACACCAGCAGTTCAACGGGCTTCCATTGGGGGACACAATGGAAGCCCGTCCAAAATGGCTCATGTGCTGATGAGATGTGCGGGGTGGGGGTTTATGCAGGAAGTTTGTCAGATGCGCAGATCTGAAAGCTGAAAGCTTCAATGGGCGGATGCAACTGATGGCGGTGAGGTTAAACTACACAATGCTAGATGTGCATGTGAGGAATTAATAAAAACAAAAACAAGCAGCAAAGAGCAAAAGGAAGCTTTAATAATGATAAAAAAGAAAAGTTAAATTGCAAATGAAAACAAACCTTCCAGCTAGGAACCTTTGATGTGGGTGAGGGGGTGTTGGATCCAGGGGAGTGGTTAAATGTGGGGGACGCAGGAAGTATGACAGAGAGAGGCCTCATGGGGCCAGTGTAAGAGAAAGCAGGGCGGAAGGTGCCGAAGGATGAGCATGAGCCAAACTGCGGAACGGGACAGACAAGTCGGAGTCAAGGGTGCTCAACGGTTGATTAAAACTCTCCTCAAGTCCATAAGTAAAGGTTGGCTCAGAAGCACCCACAGGGGCCACTTCAAGCCGTAGGTATTAATGAGAGCTGATACACTCTGTGTTGTATTGTGTGTGTGTGTGTGTGAGTGTGTGAGTGGGCTGAGAGGATGGGGAGGATCTGATACTAACCACCGTGGGGGAGTTGCACTCGCTGACTGACTGGCAGGTCTCTGAAGCCTCGGAGGAGGCTGAGCTGGTGGATTTCTGCAGAGCAAGGAGAAGACGGAAGGCAACAAGGGTCGGAAAGGGGATCACCTCAGGCGTAGGAAAAAGACTTAGGGAGCAAGAGAGATGTGAGCTCCCATCAGTGCAGTATAAAAAGAAGCCGGCCCCCATCCCAAGAGATAGAGAAGACGCAGGAGGAAAAGGCCAAGAAGACGACGGCGCAGCCTGTGGTCCGCAGAATCGCCGCCCGATACCAGCTTACTCAGATACCACCGCTTTGCTTGGAGCGAAGGAGGTCAGTCATGATAGCAGCGATTTGTCTGTATATAGATATGTATACATTTTATAGCCTACAATTTATTAAGAAGGTCCATACAAAACATATACAAGGTCTCTCGAATTAATGTGTCTCAAATCTATAATTTAAGCTAATTTATGCATAATCACCATAATTTAATTGTTATAATTGTTTGCGTTTCTCTTTCTGAAACAAAACAATGGCTTGATTCAATCGTTATTATTCGTTCTTTCATCAAATGAAAATGCTCTCAAAAAAAGTTGTCAAATTGACTGTCAAATGTTACTTTATAGCCTATAAAACTAACTCATTGCTCGTGGTTCTCAAATGTGTGATTTTTAGGATTCGTTTTTTTGGACTACTATATTATCGAAACTGTTCATATCTTTGTTGCGATAGGCCTTATTATAAAACTAAATATAATAAGTGTGTGAGTCATAGTGTCGGCCCCACATCGCCATATATGTGCAGAGTGGAACTCTCAACTGCTTGAATTGTTAGATTGGTTCCTTAATGAGATGATATGATGAAAGGTTGATGACATTGCAGCCAATATTCTTATATCCTACCTTATCTCCTACTAAAGGGAAGGGTTTTCCTTGCGTAACCCCGCGAAAAAAACAAAACAGGACAGCCTTTCCCGTCTGGGGCATAATATCTACTAAACTTCAAACCTAACAGGCTGAATCGCATTACTTAAAGTTCTGATCATAACTGACAGGCCCGTGCGACTTCATAAATACATACTGTAGATACATGTTCCGGATGCAAGAGGCATCCTGGGAATTACCAAGTCTGTAAGGCTCATTTCTCATTTCGAGCTGCGTTTGGGGGTGTCCTCGTGGGTTGGCCCTCGCTCGAGTGAAGCATCAGAGCACTAGTCACATGGTAGTCGCACTTTGGCAGTCGCACTTTTGCCCGTTTTAGCCCTTGCACGGATGGGTGCACACGGTGGGAAAGAGATAGGGATAGGGAGAGCGAGAGACAGAAAGGGAGAGGGAGGGTGAGAGACAGAAAGGGAGAGGGAGAGCGAGACAGAAAGGGAGAGGGAGGGTGAGAGACAGAAAGGGAGAGGGAGAGTGAGAGACAGAAAGGAGAGGGAGGGTGAGAGACAGAAAGGGAGAGGGAGGGTGAGAGACAGAAAGGGAGAGGGAGGGTGAGAGACAGAAAGGGAGAGGGAGAGTGAGAGACAGAAAGGGAGAGGGAGAGTGAGAGACAGAAAGGGAGAGGGAGAGTGAGAGACAGAAAGGGAGAGGGAGGGTGAGAGACAGAAAGGGAGAGGGAGTGTGAGAGACGGAAAGGGAGAGGGAATGCAAGAGGGAGAGAGGGAGCGAGAGAGAGAGAGAGGGAGCGAGAGAGAGGGAGCGAGAGAGAGGGAGCGAGAGAGAGGGAGAGGGAGCGAGAGAGAGAGAGAGCGAGAGAGAGAGAGCGAGAGAGAGGGAGCGAGAGAGAGGGAGAGGGAGCGAGAGAGAGAGAGAGCGAGAGCGAGAGCGGGAGCAAGAGAGAGAGAAGGAGCGGGAGAGAGAGAGAGAGCAAGAGAGATGGAACGAGAGAGAACAGGGGGAGGATGTGAGAGAGAGCTGGGGATGAGGGGGGATGTGTTGCAGGGAAACAAAGCAGGGATTTTCCTGAGGACATATGTCCCTGGCGGTTCAGCCAACATTTTGGGATAAGACTAAACTGGTAAAAGAAAAAAAAGACAATTCTTAGGAGTGGTCTATTTTGGGATGTTTAAATCTAAATAATCATCCAAACAAATTCTTCATCTATCAAGAGACGTGGTAAAAAATAATGGTGGTTCTTTTTTTATCTCTTCTCAATTCAATTTCTCCATCCGCTTACTTGGTTGGAAAGCCTCTCGATTGGGCCGGTCGTTGGCTAAAACTACGTTGAAAAAGTTAAGAAATTAATTAATAATCTAATAATTGTACTATGAAACTGAATTGATTGACGTTTCCCCCATGCGTCTCCAGTGACTAGAACAGCTTAGTGCCGCTGCGCACACAAGCTAGTTCTTACATCCGTAGTTATTTCTGTATGACTAATTAAAACAGGTATTTTAATGAGGTCCAAAAAAGAACTGATTGCCAAACCCCAGCGCACATACTTGACCCTGACTACAGTTACCGTGAACCAGATTAAATTCAATTGTTGAAATAATGATTTGATGTTTCAAGAACTACATCTGTTTAACGTTGGTTAATTAGGCCTACTAAAAGGCATGGTCTAATTCTTATCTGCATATTTATATCAGAGAGCAACATACTAAAGTGTTGCGGATACTTCTTGACAACCCTAAAAAAACATCCCTTTTTCCAGATCTTTATGTCATAATCTAGATAGAGAACCATAAGTAGTCCATAAGAATACATAAATAGACCTCAGAGGACTGGTTGTGTGTGTGTGTGTGTGTGTGTGTGTGTGTGTGTGTGTGTGTGTGTGTGTGTGTGTGTGTGTGTGTGTGTGTGTGTGTGTGTGTGTGTGTGTGTGTGTGTGTGTGTGTGTGTGTGCGCATGTGTGAGACAGGTTGTACCCTTCAGATCTATAGGAAAGTAAAACCAGAATAATTTCACGGTGACACTGAATATTCAATACCATAGGTGGTAAAATGATGTGAAATGGTTGGCTTGAATACAGTGCGGCTACAGTACAAATACTCCCGAATGAGGGCTCCTGGCTCAGGGCTCTACAGAGAGGAATGTGAAATAATGAACGTGTCGTGAGTTCAACAATCCAGGGAGACACCATTAACTGACGGCGGCAGCTCGCCGCTCTGCATGTACGCGCGCTGTTGCGGAAAAACAGTCATGCATTATTTCACAGACATCACATCCACCCCGGAAGACTGAGTGGGCAACCCGGCAGGGTTTTGATTCAACCGCGGGGGGACGCCACGTTGAAAGAGGCAGGATGCAGATGTGGATGGGCTTTGGGGGGGGGGGGGGGTGCTCACCTGGCTGGTGATGTCAGAGGGCATGGGCGAGGGGGGCTTGGAGTGGGTGTTGGCATCCTGGGAGATGAAGCCTGAGTCATGGGAGGACACGCTGCTGAGGCGATGCGTGCCCGCCGAAGGCATCTGGAGGAGGCTGGGACAAGAGGGCGGAGGGGAGAACGTCACAGGGTGGAAACAATACCAACATCGACATCCATCCACACACCGATCCAACGGTGGAAAAATGGCATGCTTTAGCATCAGTAACATTAGTGGAGGGAGAAAATAGTGAGGAGAGCAGCATAATGAATATCAATTAAAACGAGTAGAAAGCAGAAAGAACAATGATTAGGGTGTACTTTTCCCCATTGCACCAGGGCGATATCCAAATTACAATAATGAAATAGAAAAATGTGACTTTCTCAATAAATATGCTCATTGTCATGGTTGTCTGGGAGTATCTGAAGGCTCATACAGCGCTGCTCGTCCCAAGCAGCCAGCCATCACTTCTCCTTCCATCTCACTCTCTTATTAATTATTTTTCACTAATTACTTTTCGCTCCCTGTCCTCGGCAATCTGCTCTCTCTCTCTATCCGAGCTCTCCTTTCAAGACATAGCACCTGTAATCCTGTTGATGTGTAGAACTTGCAGACTCTCACCCCCAAATATATTCACAGAACAGTTTTTTCCTCATTCAAAGCCTCCTTCAATCGCTCTGCAGCCAGTTCACATTTTGATTTGTTAAAAAAGGCCAAATGGATTAACATGTTTATGAACGTTGAACTGCTGGATATATTGGTCCAATTGTCACTCCCAAGGTCCTTATCTAGAAAGAAAATTTGTGAACACTGTGTAGAGAAACAGATCATTTATCTTGCATAAACCTGTAGGGACATTAACCTTGTTCTTCAATCTCAAGTCAAACATCTCTCTCTCTCTCTCTCTCTCTCTCTCTCTCTCTCTCTCTCTCTCTCTCTCTCTCTCTCTCTCTCTCTCTCTCTCTCTCTCTCTCTCTCTCTCTCTCTCTCTCTCTCTCTCTCTCTCTCTCTCTCTCTCTCTCTCTCTCTCTCTCTCTCTCTCTCTCTCTCTCTCTCTCTCTCTCTCTCTCTCTCTCTCTCTCTCTCTCTCTCTCTCTCTCTCTCTCTCTCTCTCTCTCTCTCTCTCTCTCTACCTGCACATGCTGCTCTTCCTGGAGCCCGCACTGCTGGGGGAGGAGGGCGGGGTCTGGTAGGACCAGCTGAAGTCCGAGCCCTTCAGGTCTCTGATCACCTGGAGGTGGGAGCACACAGTTTACTCATACAAACACACACACACACACACACAGCCTAGTTCTTCTTGGCAAACTACTGTAGGGACAATGGGGGAATAAAATGTTGGCGTGAATCCAATGCAGAATCCAATGCATATGGGGAAGTTGGATCTCTGGTTGTCGGACAAGATAATTAAATTAACAAATGAGTTATGTTGTAATGAAGTATTGGCTTCACTGAGCTGTAATGAACGTGACATAATTAGACGACACACAAATATGGATTTTCTCTTTGTGTGCGTGTGCAGGACAGCAGCGTGACGAGGTATTAAAGTTTTTTCAGTCACATTGATTTTCTTTATGTGAAGCAATGGTTTCAAGCCATCTTGTTGGTGAAATTGTTTCCGTGCCGTCTGAAATTCGAATGGGGGATTTGGCTGAAAACACGTTTAAAATTCGGAGGCTTTCTACTTCTGTTTATGTGTACACTGAGGTCAACACCCTGGTAAGGAATTCAAAGTGGATTCCTCCTTTGAAAAATATGTATTAGAATATACAAGTTTTCAGACAAACAAAAATGAATTAAGATGCCAAAAGGATGCCAACAATAATCACAAATGCACTCGTTTTGTATCTGTTGAAGTGGAATTTGCCGGGCTCTATTATGCTTGGAAGGCGTGCAGGTTTTTTTTTAGCGTCTCATCCCGCTTCATAGCATTGTGCCGCAGTGCATTCCTGAGTTACGATAATAACCACTCAATTAAAAAGCAATAAAATGAAAAATGCAAACTATCCCTCATGTGTCATCTATAAGTGCTAAGTCCCTGGCTGGATCGAAATTCATTAAAAACAGTATGGGAAAACATCTTTGACAAATTGTTGAAGTTGGTGCAGAGTTGCAAAGTTTTGGACTGTGAATCATCTCCTTAAACCCTAATCGAGTCTTGTGACATCTGCTGACGAATCTCTACAGACAGGGTGTGAAATATGGGGGGTGGGTAAGGGGGGCAAACCCCCACCCCCCCAGGATTAAGCCGCTCAAAGGAGATTTAAAAGATAGTAAAATGACTCAAACTGCAATAGTTTCTCAATGGCCTTTAGAATGAATGTGTTACCATAATATATTTGCCTAAATTATATTATTATAATTACACGTCTCTATATTGTCCTAAAAGGTTTCTTGCGCTCTCTAGCTGCGACGACAAAAAAATAGAAAAATATCCATTATTAATAAGCCTCTAACGGCCTGTCGATGGGTTTAACCGCTGCACCAGAAGTGGGCACATCCAGTAGTCAGTATGTTCAGTTGGTGCAGCAACCGCAAAACCATGCATCAAGATAAACAGTGTATTAAAGGCGTGGCAGGCGAAAGAGCAGAGAGCTACTGGTTTGCCGCATTTGAGTTGTGTGATGAACACAAAACCTAAATTCTGACGTTGTTGTTGGGCTGTTGCACAAATCGAGGGTATTGCAGTTCAGATAAAACAGTTTGTGTAGCAGGGGTTGTGAGGGGACGGCGTTGAATGCTGTATATGGGGTGCATGCTGGGAAATGAGCAGGTAGGGGAGATGCTGATGGCTGCCTGGAGCTATTATTGTATAGGTAGACTGTGAACACCAGGATTTGAACCCAAAACCTCTCAGATGGGAGTCAAATATGGTAACCACTGCACTCAATCCTTAACTGGCGCATGCATCCGATGGAACCGTTTCTGTCGTGGATGAGTGCATGGCAATCATACAGCATTATGGGTTACCTGCTCACTCGCTGGTGGCAGTTTGTGGGGGTCTTCGGTCAGCCCAGTGAGGTCATCAACAATGGCCTGCAGGTGGGTAATCTCCCCTAACATGGCAATTTCTCCATTCTACGGGGACAAAATAAAATGGATTTCATATGACAAATTGACAAAAGGAAAGAGTGAAAGCGCTCTTATAAAGCATTGTATAGTGATGTACTGGGTTAAAAAGTAGTATATGTACTACTATAGAGTATAGTAGTATATAGTAAGATATGGATTGCATTTGATCCCCTTCTTTACTTAAATTGACAATGTAAAATTGCAGCATCAGATGTAAATATGGACTCAAATTGCTATGGGAAACACATGCTATTACATGCATTAATCGTTACTGGCAGTTTTAGGTTACCAGATAACGTCAACTTAATGTTCTGGCTACCCTCCCCCCCCAGAATCTGATTGCAGTATGGAAAAGGTGTCTCACCAGAAGTGCAACAGAAGCACCAAAATAGTAATTCAATGGTGGACTTGCTCCAGCTTGGGCTGTTAGGCTTTCCATTCAAAGTGATAATGAGGGGAACATGGAGAAGTGGAAGTGCTGAGTGTGAAGTCTCCCTACCACCACTGGCTGCAGCAGGCTGATGAAGGAGCAATAGCGCCCCCTCTCTTCCAGCAGGGCCCGCCGCACCGCCTGCCTCTCCGTCTCCTCCATCAGCAGGTACAGGTCACTCACGTCCTGCATGGCGCTGTCCAGCTGGGGCCGCAAGTTACCTCTCCCTGGATGGGGTCAAAGGTCAACAGACAGATGTTAAAAGAGTGAAGGAATGTAGCGCGGGTTAGAAGAATAGAAATGGAGCAATGGAGGGAACAGCAGCTGGTGGTGAGGATGGAATGACGCCAGGCGTGTTATACAGGGATACTGGGCATGTAAGAATACGGATGGAAAAAAACAAAAACTAAAGTGACCCAGTTTGTCCTGAATACACACTACAGTGAATGGCTTGACGAGACAGGAAAAGACAAGCGTGGCATTAAAAACAGTGTTGCTAACTAATCAGCAGGGATGGTGGAGTTCCTGAAATAGAGGAAGTAAACGCTATTTCAATTATAATAATATATATATAAATATATCATGGAACATGTAAGCATACAAAGGAAGGCAACACCATGGAGATGATGAATGAGGAACAGGAACAAATGAGAACAAATGTGTTCTGTAATGAAATGAGAGAGGCGGGTGTAAACAGGCACACATGGACAGTGGCCATGACACGGGTGTCTTTTGCATATCTTTTTTCATGCAGATCTTTTGATTATAATAACAAGCTGAAGCACAGCACACATACCCAGGAGCTCTACAGCCAGCCAGAAAGAATTACAAGAAGGGTTGCAGGTAGAGTCAGGGGGGGAGGGGGGGATATAAGAGATGGATGGAGAAGCAAAGTTAGATATACCAAATAAAAACCATGTAGCATGTAAGAATGTAGCCAGCCTCGCAACCTTAGTATAACCTCTTTTAGTATAGTAGTTGGGGCAGTCTCAAACAATTGATCCACTCAATGATATCTACCCTGTACTGATATGTTGCAACCTGATGATAAAGCATGCGAGATTGATAAAGTGACAGAGTAACTTGGATCTTTTGGGATGGATATGTACTTGCTTACCACTAGGTGGCGCCATTTCTCAATGAGCTTTTGTTTTAGGCCAGGTAAGCGAATCTTGGCGAAGTCAATACATAGTTCCATAGCTCTCTGACTTTAACCACAGTGATATTAACCAACGGGACACAGTAGTATTCGTCCTCACCTTTCCTAGCCTTTTTCTGGAGTTTCATGGTGTCTGAGGATTTCCTTTTTATCTCCTGGCGAGAACGCTTGTATTCTGTAGAAAACAATATATTAAATCACAATCATCATTCAATTGCGTTTATTTGTGTTAAATGCATCACCCAGACATCTGTGACATCATGTGTCTCTTATCTATTCAATGGTTGATGAATGAATGAAAACGTGCCTTTGGCGTGGTCTTTGTCCAGCTGGTTGGCTGTCTTCTTCCATTCCTCCATCCGGTCCTGAAGCGGTGTGACCATGCCTTCCATAAGAGCACTGGAGGAAAAGGAACCAAAGAGAGAGACAACAGGAGAGACACGGCAATGTGAGAGGCAATATTACTTGCCATCAAACCATACCGATGCTGTTCTTTGTGTGTGAAGTTTGTGTGCAGTTTGCTGAAATAATGTTGAAATGTTAAATGTTGGTTTAACTATTTATTGGATACTCCATTGTAACAATAACACACAAGAGATCAAATGTAGAAAATCAGGGTCCACCCTTTCCCTCTCTCTATGTATCTGTATCTCATTGGGCAAAACGTCTTTGTCTGTGTCTTATCTGACATGGTGCAAAGCAACTTCCAATCCCGATAAATGTCCGTGAATGGAGCATCATTAATCAGGATGACACCCCTTACACCCTACATCCCATAATATAACCATGTACATGAACCTTGTTTAATACTCTGTAATCATGAGTTGTTGCGATAGGGCTCAACAGCCCTAATGTAACGCTCCTCCAAACAAGGAGAGCATTCTGGGAGAAAAGTGACAGAGACCAGAGCGGGCGCCACAAACACAACAAAAGACTCTGCTTACTTTGTCAAGTGCCGTAGTTTGGTCTCGATGCTGCGATGTCTCATGCACATCCTAGTCAGAGCTGAGCCAATGTCCCTGGTGGCACCTGGAGAAAGGAAATCACAGAACAAAGATTGCACATCGGGGGGGAACATACAGCACTGGTATTCTAACCAGAATAAAAGAGTGTCTCTCGGGTAAGAAATACAAAGATCAGTTCATCAACTTGTTTTGGTAAAAAAAAAAAAAGGGCCCCAATTCATCATGCACTTCAAAAACAGACACACAATGCCTCCATGCCTCAAAGGAAGAGAGCAAAGAGAGTTCCCTCTCCTACCAGCAGATGGGTGAGTGCAGATTGTAAACCCCAGATCATGAATGTCACGTGTGTTTGTCATTTGACCCAAGTAGTCTCCGAAAGCAATTTGACACAATGCCTTTGAGGCTTCATCTTTAAACCTCCACATTCCCTGAGCGTACCACCTTGACGAGGGCGCCCGAAACTTCACACCACCAGACTGAGTGAGGAGCGGTTTGGGCTCCTCCGTGAAACAGCTTGCGGCGGTTCGCTACTGTACTCTTCCCTGCTCTCTGCTGAAGTGTAATTAAATGGGGTCTTAAGCTTTTAAAGCTCAGTCTTACTGATGGTTCACGCCGGGCGGTATAATGTCTGGCAGCACTGATCCTGGGTAGTAATATGGGACACACAGAGCTAATCTTCTTCAACGCAAACGTGTGTGTGTGCGTGACAGATAGTCCACCGTGACAAAAGACACACAAATAGGTGAGTTGACAGGACCTTTCATGGCAACATTGTGACACGCATAACCCTTCCCTGTTGGGGGTGGGTTTGTATACAACCGTGGCGTGCAGAGTGCGGATCAGCCTCTGCTGTTATGTACATCAGTATCTGTTTGTAAATGTGTTTGTGGGTTAGGTGAGTGTGTTGGACAGGTGGTGTAACTTAACCCCCCCCCCCCCACACACACCCTTTCCGCTGTTCTCACCCCGTGCGTCCCGGAGGGGAGAGGAGGGAGCCCTGTAAGGGGATATCCCTCCATTCTTCCCCGGGCCTGCTCTGCCTTTCCTGTTCTCTCTCTGTTTCCCAAACACCATTCATACGGGAGGGACAGACAAAGACACCGGCTTCAACCTGCCCTGCCTCCCACTTCACCACAGGGCTGACGTAGGGAGAGAGAGAGAGAGAGAGAGAGAGAGAGAGAGAGAGAGAGAGAGAGAGAGAGAGAGAGAGAGAGAGAGAGAGAGAGAGAGAGAGAGAGAGAGAGAGAGAGAGAGAGAGAGAGAGAGAGAGAGAGAGAGAGAGAGAGATTCACAAAGGTAGCAAATAGGGAATGACGGAGAGCAAGTCAAAGTGAGGTGAAGAATGCAGAGTATTTTATATGGTTGGAAATCAGACACTGCTTTAGGAGCGTTCCAGGTCGTTCTGCAATGGGATTCATGCTCTGTTCTCCTTCTTTCATCGGGTTTAAACAAGGTTGAAAAGACTAGGTTACTGTTATACAAGTGCCGCTGATTCATCATCACAAAGTAAAGGCAAAGAAAAATTGACTTCACTACATTTCCCTATAGCTGCCTTCAAGCTTTTAGGCCTGTGTGTGGTGTGTGTGTGTGTGTGTGTGTGTGTGTGTGTGTGTGTGTGTGTGTGTGTGTGTGTGTGTGTGTGTGTGTGTGTGTGTGTGTGTGTGTGTGTGTGTGTGTGTGTGTGTGTGTGTGTGTGTGTGTGTGTGTATGTGTGTGTGTGTGTTTGTGTGCACGTGTGTGCGTGCATGCGTGTGTGTGTGTGTGAAGGTGAAAGGTCATACAGATGTATCACACACAGGGGTAAAACCAGGATGTGATCGTACTGACGTGGATCTGAAACATGAAGGGCTGGCCCATTTTACGACTGTGTTGTCGTGCCTGTGACTCTGCGAGAGAACTGTGTGAACCCAGCTGTGAGTGATCGACTACATTCACACTTCTTACACTTCTTAAGAGTACAAGGACCAACGTCCTTGAGTTGCGCAGAACTCCCTTAAAGGAACACACTCCAATTTGTTGTTGTTTTCGTATGACCAACATAGAGCAAAAGAGGAGAACATGAATCGAACTAAATGAGTGAGCCGGTATACACTATATCTCTACAGAAGCCCACGTGCATAAACAGTTAAAATGGGGTTGAGAACGGCCTGCAGACAGGCCACGTGCACATGGGTTATGTATCTGCAGTTTAGCTTTGAACTTCCTCCTCTGACAAGCATTTAGAGGAGACTAACACAGCTGGGCATCAGCTCAGGGGACACCAGAGGAGGAGGAGGAGGAGGAGGAGGAGGAGGAGGAGGAAGGTAGGAGGGGAGCAGGGGAAGAGTACAGAGGTAGCAGTGTTATTTCTTCATCTATTTAACAGACGTGATGCCACTGTCAGCCCAGCAGACCTCCCCGCCCTCCCCCCCGGCCCACGCCTCCTCCACCCATCCCATCCTGACTCCCCCCACACTCTGGTCCCATCCACACCTGCCAATTTCACTTCCTCTCATTCCAGCCTCCCAATCTCCCCCTCATCCTCCCACACACACACCTCCTCCCACACACACACCTAGTCTCCCTGTGTGTGTGCGTGTGCGTGCGTGCGTGCGTGTCAATATATGCATGCATGCACGGTATGTGTGTCTGGGTTTGTGTGCCCGCATGTCTGTGTGTGGTCGTGGACAGGGAGGGGATGTATCAGCTGACAGCAACATCCTGGGGAGATTCAGAGATTTCCTCTCCAAGTCCAGGAGCTACACTGGCCCCTGGCCCCGGCCGGATGGACACACCAGAGAAATAGGGCTCCACGTGGCACAGGGACCGGCTGATTTACATCTACAGTGCCCTGGCGTACGCATGGACCAAGGGGCATCCATTTACAACACATACATGATGGCACGCACATCCAGAAAGAAGGCTCTTCTTTTTTGAAATGCAACCTAATCCCTAAATGTGCTAAACACATCAAAGTAGGATTCCCCTGACCACGGCTGAAGTTTAACTCCAACTCCCCTGTTTCTCCTCCTCTGAGTGGGAGAAAGAGGCTTCGCAGTACCTGATGTAAACCCAGCTGAAACCCTGGACATCACGGGGGGCTGGATGATACCTTTGGCAGACCAGGTCCCCTAGGGGTAACAGGTTATGAAGGTAAAGGCGGGGACACAGCAGCCAGGCTCACAGCAGAGCCAATAAGCAACTCAGCCCAATATGTGCTTTGGACGCGGAGTAGTAAAAAGCAGCCATTAAACAATATTCCAACAGCGCAGTAATTGATGGGTTACAACAACCCGGGTGCAGCGTAAGGCGCTGAACACAGCTGCTGCCTGTTCCAGCAAAGCACAGGGGGATATACATGTATTCACCCACCAGATCTGCACTGTGCGTAGATCAGTAGGACGACGGTGGTACTTTATGGGGACTCGTGTGGTACACTTTAATACGTTCGGGAAACGCTTTCCATCCAGGGCTCTGGTTTTGATTAAGGGTCCCCTGACGGAGTCAAAATTCTGCCTCTTTCTCCCCAGGGAGGGAAGGCAGGGTTTTACTAGGCTTGCTTTACAGGAGAGGTCCACCACCAGGAGCCAGGAGCTGTGGTTTAAACTGCCATGGGGCCACAATCCCCCCCTGATCTCTTCAACATGGTGGAGTGCTCTTTAAGTGTGCCCTCCTTTCTAAACATCGAGACACAAAGCTGATTCGGCCTAGCATCCAGATAACCCGGGGTGAAACAGCAACAGTGCTTGAGTTGGAGCGGCGTGCGTTAGACTCTAGTTAGTAGAACTGGGAAAGTGCCGCAATTCCTGGGAGTGTTCATTTTGTTCCACAGCTTTCTGTCAATAAAGCATGTTTACGTGGGCTGAGCAACCACAAGGTACAGAAAATCCTCACTGTTCCAGGAAAAAAAAAGAAGAAGAATGAAAGATCGAAAGAAAACAACCCTATCCAGCCGCTGCTTAGCGAAGGAAATTCCACATCCGTCGGATAGCCACCAATACTGTGTTTGGGTTCCTTGGCCGGCGGTCCGACCGCAGGCTGGCACGGAGACTTAATCACTCTGCCGATTACCTTTTCTCACCCTCTGCCCCAGCCGATTTCTGTGGATTTGAGCGATTTTAGAATGAGAACTGGCAGTGGCACAAAGAACACCAACGGGGGTGTTGACCAGGGGTTGTGGACCAGAAGGGGGAAGAGGAGAGCGAGGGATGAACAAGGCTGCACACACTGCACTGCAGGAGAGTCAAGGGCCAAACTAATGCCTGTCAAGGCCCAGGACTGGGGAAGTGCTCTCTGACCGCTGCAGGTGTGCTAATTCCGTGAGGCCCATGGCCCTATACTGTGAACACATACATGGTCATCTATACGCACATCAACACAGATATATTATGTATATCCCTGCACTGGTTCATTAAGGTTAGGTGAGGTTACAGTGCCTCCAAGACACCTCAATCATATCAAAGTAACTCAATAGTCCCATTCTGAAATCCCAGCAACTCTAGTGAACAGAAAATAGCCCTCAGCGCTAAGACCACCAACAAAGAAACAGAATGCTTCATTAAGCTTGAAAGCTCCCGGGGGCAGGGAGTTCACCCCAGGAGGTGCAGACTGCGGTCTACCGGCTACATCTAAAAGGGAAAAAACGAAAGCGGTAGAGCAGAATTTTTTTGGGGTCAGCTGTTTTCGGAGCAACAGTCTCTGTTGACAGCATTCATGTAAGAGGAGCTGACTGAGGATGAAAACAGCACAGCGCATATGGGTATTGATCGGAAGAACGCTCCTGACGCCTTGGGGTGTGTGTGTTTGTGTATGGGGGGGGGGGGGGGGGAGAAGTGCACCAGAGGAGGTTCCATCAGAGGAACAAATAAGAACAAGTAACAGATTCAGCCGCATCGCTCTGAATCTATTGGAAGTGGTTCAATTACACTTGAGAATTGAGAACCAACGCTACAACTGTTATCAATAGCTACATGGAACTATTGATTACAGTCGCTCTACAACTTTTTTGTACACAGAGTGTCTGTGTGCACTAAACAGAGAATCCGGTCCCTATTTATACATGTGAGCAGTTGCATTGAGTAAAGATTCAAAACAGCATTCAGTGTGTCACATCCTTTAATAAGGAATTTCTCTCATCCTTGCACACAGAAACAATAGCCATGAACAACACAGGAAACCCCCCAGTGTATTTTGTGCCACACACACACACACACACACACACACACACACACACACACACACACACACACACACACACACACACACACACACACACACACACACACACACACACACACACACACACACACACACACACACACACACCATTGTTGTCTGCCTGAACAAGACACATGGGGAGCTTCATTTCAGCCCAATAAACTCCTATCAGACAGATCTCAATGTGCTTTGCAGTGGGGAAAACCTGTTCTGGAGTGCATTATGGGGGGCGACAGCAGAAGGAGGAACAGGAGGAGGAGTAGAAGGGGAAATGTTCTGTTAAGGAGCTTCTCATCCGGGGACCAAAGTGCTCCTAAAAATAAAATGTCCCTGTCCAGATGTGCTTTTCATTAGCAGGGAGGAGGAGAGGTAGCAAGGCGTCTTTACAACAGGAAAGCACAGCATGCACATGTTGTTAGCTTAAGAAAGGGAGGGAAACATTCAAAGTAATGGCAAAAACATTTATTTTCGGAAACCCAAATAGAGGGGAGTTTCAAAGAAGTCTAATAATGAAAGGCCACCGAATTGAACATTGAGCAGAGGAACACCATTTAATCATTCCTGTTCTTGTATGAACTTCTACTTTCAAACGTTGACTCACGTCCTCGGCAGGGACCATCGTGTCCTTTCTTTCAGGACGGCCGTCACTTCAAACGCATCAAGACTGAGCGACTGAGATAAGGAAAGGGAAAGTTTGTACCGGACAGGTCGCTCAGTATCAAAGACCTGGCCTCACGCCCGTCACATGAGTCTAACTTTAGTTCAATTTAAGTGAAATCTATCTCAACAAGACTCAACCAACTTTCATTACACCATGTATTTATGAAACACGGTCTGAATGAAATGGCATCTGTGTTTCAATTTCATTCTTTTGACCGTTTTCCATTCCTCTTTAGCAGTCTGCCCCATCAGCTCCTTCCTCTCTGCGGAGGGCCCAGACATTGGGTTCTCCACAACCCTTTGTTGGTTGTGTTGTGTTGTTTACCCACCAAGGCTTTATTACGTGACACTCAAATCACTATGTTCCCCCTCAGCTCTCGCCTCTTACACTCCCCCCCCCAATTCACCATTGCCTACACTTCACTGGTCTGAAACCATAACAGTATATATTGGAAAAGAACGACTCGATGGGGCAGGCAGGTTTTACCTTCTCTCGTAGCTCTGGTGTTGTCAGCGACCCAGAAGGCAAATCAAGTGCCAAAGGTTTCCTCCGTATTGGAGCCAAACGGTAAAACCACCATCCAGCACAAACACACCCCCCTCCAAAATGCACTGTATGTCCTATTCTAAAGGGGGCTTAAAGACAAAACAAACACACATCATCTCCCAGCAACATGACAGGATAACCCTCAAGCGAGTGTCCGTAATCCAGCTTTAGGTTTCACTCTGTGATCAATTCGGATGGGGGGGGGTCAAATAAATGGTTAAAACCACCATAGACAAATTGCATATAGAATTCCCCAACCCCCCCCCCCCACTCCAACATCACAATCACAGAAAAAAAACGACGTGGACTCATGTCAGCAAAAGAAGAAGGCCTGGGGAATGGGAGTGGTCTAGTAAAGATGTCAACGGCCGGCACATGATGCTGCCTCCCCCAACCTTCATTATTTGGCATGTCCGTATAAATAGCTGCACTGCTGGTGCGGTGAGTGGAACAGTAATCCCCTGATCTTGCCTCTCGCCGGGGCCAAGGCAGTGTTTTTTCGCCCATGCCAGGCCGGCTCCAGATGGCGGGTAGGATATCCGGCCCATCTGCCAGCCCAGAGAAGCACTGCGAGCGGGCGGATTACGGCTTCGCTGACACACTGATCTACTAGCAGCAGCGAGGTCCCTGAACACACACCAGTACTGTACCTACTGTACAATGTATGTCTGGGCCAGAGGGAAAACCAGAGACACAGGAGTGGAAAATGGTGCACACCAAAAGAAAACAAGGAAAGGGGGAAAGTGGAAAATAAAACAAGGAAAGAAAAAAGCAAAAAAAAAAAGACAGACAGACAGATACCAGACATAGAAGACAGACATACAGACAGTGATACAAGAGGGTGGGTATAGGCTTGTAGTAATATGTCTGTGCATGTGTGTGTGTGTGTGTGTGCGTGCGTGCATGCGTGTGTGCGTATGTGCATGCGTGTGTGCGTACGTGGGTGCGTATGCGTGCGCGTGCTTGTGTGTATAAGCACGTGCGTCTGATTGTGTGTGTGTGTGTGTGCGCGGGTGTGCGGGTGTGAACAAGCAATAGTCTGTGGCCCGTGTTAGCTCTGGCGCACAGATGTGAAGGGGAGAGTGGACTCAGTGGATGTGGCGACGACGCGCTGTTAAACGAACACACCTGCAGCCTGATCCTTTCCCCCGTCTGACGGGAGGTGTGAAGCAGGGAGGCTGCTCAGAGGTTCGAGGCAGACGGGGGAGGAGGTGGTGCGGAGGAGAAGGGGGGGGGGAGGCTAGGGGAAGGGACTAGCAGGGAAGTGAAGGCGAGCCATTCTGTGTGCCTCTGTGTGTCACACAGTGGGGCTAAGCGGATTAGCCAAACGCCTTTGCCCGGCCTGTCTATGCAGAGCTGTGGAAATCCAACTGTGTTCACAACCCCCACCGTGGACCAACCACCGCTCCCCCCCTCCTTCGCTTCCCGACCCCCCCCCCCCCCCCTACCAACCTCCCCTACCCCCGGCTCGGACCAAAGCTGGCATTTAACATAGCTCCGCCCGGCTAAATATGGGGGGCTAGGAAATCTCCTCCTGAAGGATTGGCTCTGGTCTGTCTGGCGTCTCCAGTGTCCAGACACAAAAAAGTAAGAATGGAAGATTGTTAAATGATACTCAATGTTGGACTGAAAGTTAATGAAGTGCTGGAGACACTTGAGGCAAACAAGGACGGAAAATGATATTCCCAGTGAAGCAGAATAAACTTTAAAATATTAATAATAATGTATATTATATAATAATAAAAAATGGCCAACATGAGAAACCGAACTACCTCAGAGTGCTATTAACCGCCTCAAGCTAATTCCCTGGAATGATGATAATATTGAAATATTAAACACATTTTCAAATTCTCCAAAATACGTCATCCCATGGTGGCTAGCAGCTATTTGCTTGGAACCAGATGCTAGTTGTATTCTGTGGAGACAGACGTGCCTTTAGATCCATCAACACTACGATGACAGGAAGACAGCCGACTGCACACGCACCCACCCACCCACACACCCACACACACACACACACACACACACACACACACACACACACATGCCAAAATGCTTGTCATCCGACCACTTTGGTTCTTTAATAGAAAGTATAGAAGAACAGAAAGTAACTGCCGTTTAGCTTATAAAGCCCAAAAATAGCCAACACATTATATTGGACTCAGTCCATCGAGAAGACAGTTGGGAGATTGATGGAAACTGGTCATTGTAGAGAAGTAAGTATGTCAATAGATAGACACAGGAAAAACGATGAGATGAGGTTTGCAAAGCCAAAAAAAGTTTTTGCATCCAATTGGGGCCGGGCGATGATGACTCGTGAGTTCATGGGGTCATGCATGTTGAGTCAAGTCGAGTTGGTCTGAGGTAGACTTAAGAGAGAATGACGCGATGAGGACTTCCAGCTGGCCAAGCCGGCCAGCAGCTGTAGCTCGCCCCGACATGTAGAGGGAAACCAGGGTAAAAATGACGATGGCAAACAGAGCTCCGCCAAAGATCTACCCCCCTGTAGTTCAATTGACCCTATATGGTCATATATGGGCTTCCAAGCAGACACCGAGACATACACAATCGCTGCAGGGCAGACAGGCCGCCCATGACCCGTACCCTACCACTTCAGACATACAGAGGCACACACGCACACATGCACACAAGCACGCAGACACACACACACACACACACACCCATGCACACATAGATGAAGATGGTCATGGAGAAACAGGGAAAGCAACTAAGGAAAGAAAGAAAGAACTAAAGAATGATGACTTTGGTTTCTTCTTCTTTATGCTACTTTGAAACGGGATTGTATTTACATGTGGCGCAGATCCTTCACATGCAACTACGCAGAAAATCTCTCCATATCAATCCAGAGATCCAGAGATCTGTTGTTGAGCCAGATTTTCCTACTTTCTACTTTGTCTTTTTCACAGTTTTTATTAGGCCTTTTCCATTCCTCCTGTGCGTCCGCGGTTGCTGTTTTGGCATTGTAGGTGGCCCCCGCCACCGAGAGCACGGGGGCCGTGAGTGAGTGGCAGAACCAACCCGACCGTATCCCTGGTCAAAGCTCCGCTGGACGAGGGTCAAAGGGTTATCGTTTTCCACAGGAGCCAGCTCCAATAAATATTGACGCATATCAAATTAATTAGCGAGCTTCGGTCACATAGGAAACCAGGGGGCTACCATAGGGCATTCGATAGTCCGGATGAAGGGGCGTATTCATCTATTCAAACCTTCTATTCAACGTTCATACTGTGGTTTCCTTTAACTAATTACGCTCAAGTCATCTGCCAGTTGGTCTCTAGGTGTGTGAAACATGCAGAAGGCAATTCAATTCCAAGAATAACTCTTGATTAATTAAATGTGTGAGACAGCTATATTAGGGATAATTCAAATAATGATGAAGGGCTTTTGCTTCTGCTGACAACATGTGAATACCCTTGCTCGCTATAGATTGGGAACAAGGAAGCTATAGTACCACCGGGAATCAATGGACGCATGGATTTCCGGCAACCCTGTTGTTTTGGTTTTGGTCATGCGATGACCAGATGTGATTGGACCTGAAACACTGGCTTATTCAACCCCTAACATCACTGCTGTATTTGCATGTGATGACATCAAACACCTTCACGTGTTATTATTCAAACGACAGCAGGAGTCCCATGGTTGGTGTGACTGATGGCCCACCAGCTCAACTGCTTACAGCATTACACTTGATGGGTGTTTGTTGTGGACATCTCACAGTGCATTTATCACCATCCAAACATAACTGGACAAGTAGAATGCAGCTGTCGGTCTAGCATTGGGTCAGGAGCATTCACGATTGAAATATCACAAAGAATAAAAAACATCTAATGTAAGGTTGTTTGGAGCTGATTTGCAGAGGCGTGGCTGTTCGGGAATAGGTTGTCTTGTCGTAACCCAACTCGCTGTGGCATACCCCGGTTATGAAGGGTTGTGGGTTTAGAACACAGGAGACTGATAAACCACGTTCCATTAGAGAGGGTCTCTAATCGCATGATGCCATGTGGTGGTCGGCTCTCGTAGGACGTCAGCGCTGTGGAATGACGACTCTAATCCTGACGGTAATATGGCGTGGAGAGAGAGAGAGAGAGAGTGGACGGCGCCATGAGTGGGCCTATGAGGGACACACTTAAAGCGGTTCTACCACGCAACATCTCTGATTATAAAACCAACGTCTTCCCACCTCTCTGACCCTATGTTGTCCTCCGTCTCTTTTTTGTTTTTCTTTCTCTTCAGAAAAATGTAATTGGTGTACACATTCATGATACCAAATGTATGACCCATCACCCTTATGGGCATGTGCTCACCTGTAAATATAAGAGGTAGTATATAGCATCTTCTAATGCAAGCACTCATTTTTAAGTCACCTGATAACACAGGAACACTCCCATGCAACTAACATTATGTATCTGCAGAATCAAACAGAAGCCAAAGAGGCCCAGGGCCCTCCTCGGATTCAGGGGTGAGAATGCGTGAACAGCGTGCAGACGAAATACCTCTCGGGTTATTTTCTCCATTAGCCCGTGCTCAGAGTGGGACCGTAAGACTCTGTGGTGCTCAAAAACACGTTGGCATGTGACCTGGGGTCATTTGGCTACCTACCAGCTGTCCCGTTTGAGCACATCCAACTTGTGTGTGTGTGTGTGTGTGTGTGTGTGTGTGTGTGTGTGTGTGTGTGTGTGTGTGTGTGTGTGTGTGTGTGTGTGTGTGTGTGTGTGTGTGTGTGTGTGTGTGTGTGTGTGTGTGTATGCATGTATGTGCATGGGCCCTCCGTGTGTAGTGTGTGATCCGGTTTTTGATGGTGAACATTTACATGCTCAGCTGTGGAGCTTTTGTGTTGATTTCCTTTTTGACCTGATTACTGCAGCTCTCCACGATCCACCGGGCAGGGATCTGTGTTAATCAGCTAGCTGCCCTGTCGCATAGGGGATCTGTCAGCCATCTTTAGCATCGTGACAAAGCAGATCAGCAGACCTCATTAGGACCAAAGGAACTGTAAGCTCCGATGTTCACTCCCCCCGTTCCCCCCCACTCCTCTCTTCTGATTACAATCTTTTGATCTTGCTTCTGTTACTTTGTATTTTATGCTATTATAAAACCTCAGGTATGTGCTCCCTGTCAAATTCATTTCCTTCTGAGTTTCTCTGATGGGTTGTGGTGAGGTTGTGGTCAGGAACACAATTGACAAGGAGCTATATTACCTGTTTTGTTAGTCTTAAGTGATATTTAGGAGACAAAATGTTGAATGGTGAATCGACTTGAGCAATGGATGCTGGAAAGCGCTTGAATGCCATGATTCACACGACTCATGTAGGATAATAAATACAGGTCATTGTACAATAAAGAATTGAAGGGAAAAAAGCTGGTAAAAAACATTTACCTGATGTTTTCTGCGTCCTGTGGTCAGTTACATGTTTTAACAGTATTGGTTTAAAATGTGTGCTCTAGAAAAAATAAATATGTGTGATAATCTCATCTTACCTCTGGAGCTGGTAGCCATGTCTGCCACCTTTTGAAAGGCATCTAGAAAAGCCACTGCAGCCAGAATGGTTGTCCTGTGGAACCAAAAGTATGTGCTTACTTCTCAGTGACAGCAGGAAACAATTTGTGCAACCAATAGCCAATATGTTGTTTGGAATCCAAACAAAAAGAAATGGTTGAACTCTACAAAACACGTATTGCATTGTTTCTCACCTGAGTTGAGAGTGCAGTTTTGTGGCTTTGGCACTGAAGTCCTCCCATACAGGATAGGAGCTCTGACAGGAGAAGGAAAAAGAAAATCAGTCAAACCAAATAGACAAGAGGCCGAACACACACCAAACAGAGACTCTTCACACACAAACCGTTCGCCAAAACATCAAGATAACCTTTCAAGACATAACGTTCAAGCTCAACAATGAACTCTTAAATGTCAAGTGACTTCCAGGCATTGGCACTTTGCAGTTCTCTTCATAAGTCAAGTTAAGCTCTCTTTATGGATACTATATGTGTTCCCCAAGGCTAGGAATGACTTGAGAGGATTTTACTGTTGGCTGTAGGGTTGGGCATGCAAACACGTAGCCAGTCTGCTCCTCTGTGTTATTACCTGCCTTTGAAGGAGAAACCCAGACTGCAAAAACTGATTTGAGGCGTTAATGTGCGTGGGGCTAGGGTGTGGTGCGTAGTTACACACACACACACACACACACACGCAAGCGTGCTTGTATGTGTCTGGGCAGTGCAAAAGGGGGCAGTTAGCATGCTTTGGCCTTTGAGCAATACAGGGATCAGGTTTTCACCCAGATCATCACCCTACTGCCTGGGGCACTACCAGCGAGTCAGGGAGGGTTTAGGCCCAGGCTGAGCCTATTACCACAGGGCCCTGAAGAGCACTGGGGGAGCGGCCGAGACCAGATCCTCTTCTGCTCTCGCAGTCTCGCACAAGGCGAGGAGGAAACCCAAAACAGTCCTGATATTCTCCCTATAAATAGAACGAGGAAATCTGGAAACACTCTTGTTCTGGGTTACTGCTGCGATAACTCCCGAGTTCAGCAATGATAGCCTATCATTCCTGCCTGCAGCCCGGCTGTGATCCCTAGAGCTACAGTGTTCCCTGCCTCCGATGGATTTTTATAGACGATCATCATCTAAAAAGAAAATCTGCAATCTCCCAGTGAACCGCCGGGCCATTCAAGTCTTTACTTGAAATCTAACAGGTGGCTAATTAGCTTGTGTGACCCGCTTCTCCCCAGGAAAGGAGAGTGGCCCTCTGCCAACACAGCTGAATAAGAAGGAGGCTGGGGAGCAAGGGGAGGAATAACACATCCCAGGCAGCCCCTCACAGACATGTAGACGCGCTACCTTAGCCAACCCTCCAGCGGCTGCCAGGAGTAGGCAGATAGGGAATAAAGAGACAGCTACTACTACTACTGTTACTACTGCAGCAACTACTCCTATTACTACTACTACTCCTTATAATAATAATAATAATAATAATAATAATAGCACTTTAATGCTTCTCTTCTCTACTACAATGTGTTTTGATAAGCTACAGAATGTACCTTCCTGAAGTTGGTAATTATGCAGTGCCTTGCTCAAAGGCACGTCAGTGGGGGCAGTACGAAGAACAAGCTCAGTCCTGGTTCACTCCCTGCTGTCCGAACACATCCGTCTCTCTCCCTCCACTTCCTCCCTCTCCTATTTCGTGCCTTTCCCATTTTACGGCATCCGGGATCAATGTATTGGGAAGTGTAGATCAGTGCTGTAGCAGACAATAGTATCAAAACAATGTTGTCCATGGAAAACAGATTCTAGTATTATAATGTATTGAGCGGGATGTGGGGTATGGAGTGCGTCATGTCCATGTACAAGGAGAACAGCCTTCGTCATTGTATGTTTATGTATGCAAGTCTGTACCAGTCTGTATATTTGTCAGTTGTCACACTTGCTTGACATTTGTTGTGCACAATGACCAGCCGGACGGGTCGCAGAGCCCACTCGACACCCTGCATTTAGCTCATTTGCTCAAAGCAAAGTGGAGCAGGCCGGATGCCACGCTTGAATGAGGTCAGATGTCTGTCTCAGACAGTGGACCACAGCACTATGCTGACTAAGGGCTCCAGGCCCCATTCATCTGGGATGCTTATCAACACAGAGGCTGACTCTCTCCTGAGTCTGCCAAGCCTCCCCCAACAGACCACCGCTCATCATCGGCATGGTGAACATACACAAAAGAAAAAAACGTGTGAAGCCTCCACTTCCGATAGTTTGCCGGCAGCTGTTTTCATTCAACCTTTCACAGACAGAAGTTAACAAACTACTTCATCCATGAATGCATTTGGTTCCGGCGCGGACAGGGCCGATGTGCAAAGATGTATTGATTGATTAAAAGTTTGGAAATGGGATCGGACTCCACTTGTTGTCAACTCTTCATAAGAACAGCCATTGTAGGACTGAAGGCTGCTAAAGAGCCAATGAATACGTTCACACTTTCCATCTGTTGTGGTAAAGACCACCCTGGCCCAACTTACTGCAAACCATCCCCCTTTCGGACACAAACATAACCAGCCATACGTATAGTATACACATACATACATACATACATACATACATACATACATACATACATACATACATACATACATACATACATACATACATACATAATGTATTTATATACATTTATATAAACATACATTTATACATAAACCACATTATACTAATTAATAACAGAGTAGGAAAAAACAACAAATGATAAATCAAACACAAACAATGAATTAGGATAATAAAGTCAAATTGCAACCTAGAATAACAATTGCTATGTTATTCAACTATATCTATGATATTATACTATACAAACAAATATTAGGCTACTCCAAGCTATTTCGTACACCATACTATCATTGTTTTAGTTTTGTGCCATAGTTTAAACAGGTAAGTAAAGCGTAATGTCACCATGAACAATTGTTTGGGTCCAAATTGACAACACTGGTGGAAAACCTGCTGCACAATATGCAAACAGCACAATGGGAAACATGTCTAATGGGACCTGTTTGTCCCGCAGCGTAGTGGGGGAGGATTCGGGGCAGAAACAAAGGCAGTAAAATGCGTTTACTCATCCATGCAATAATAACATCAGGACATTTTTGCCTGGTTTAATTTAGCTTTAGTACCTTCATGTCGTTTACGATGGCCTGAAACAATCCACCAAGGGCTCCGCACTCCTTCTCCACCGACTCCATGTTATCACAAAAAGCGTATGCAAACGATGCCCAAATGTCAAATATTAGAAGTAACCCGGGAACCGATTTTAAAATGAGATGTCACGATTTCTTTCATTCGCCCTTCTTGTTCTTCTCCAACCGCACCAGGCACGAACGGGGGATGCAAGACGCGGACCCACAACCCTAAGCTTGCGTAGCCCAGACAGACAAAAAGAGATATGCTGCTCAATGGCACCGGGCTTGTCGCTCAGTGCTTTTTTTTTTTTTTTTTTGCCTCGGACGCAAATAAGTGATGGAGGGGGACGCGGTAAATCTGCGCGCTACAGCGCCGCTGCGAGGGGGGCACGAAAACACAAACAAAAACGACCTATCTCTTCATAATCTTCGGATAATTACAGCAAATGACGAGGCGAGAAGAACTGGTTGCCCCACGAAAGATGGAAACGGTCGTAGGGTTAAGACGCGGGGGCGCGCTCCGTAGTAGGCTATAGTGGAACAGATGTCTCTCTCCAGAGACTCGCTGTAATTCGATCCATGGTAATCGAAAGGGGGCTGGTCAGTTTTTGTCACATGTAGTGCTGATGGGAGGGACATCCCTCGGACGCAAACAAAAGTGAACCGGCCTTTTCATTCAAGAGTTCCGCGGCGCAAAACTCGAAGCGTCCCCCTGGCTTTTTGACTGTGTGTTGTTTGTGTATTCGCGCACGCGCCCATTAACCGCCCTTTGTCGGCTCGTGATTAGACGTAAACACATGGAGGCAACAGTAGCACGTGCACGTGCTTCCTGTGCACCCCCAATACACATTAACAATCGCCGCTGCTCGACCTCAGAGACTCACTGGGAGATAAAAGTTTAAATACGGCCGAACACGACGTTATACGAATAAAAATGAACAATAATTTCTTATTCTTGTAGACGGCCATTCATTTTGAGTCATTCATGAATTTAACGAATCATAAATTAAAAAAGGGGGGATTGACCAGGAGATAAAAAGAAAAACAGATCAAGTGACAGAGGGAGTGAGAGAGAGGAGGAGGCCTTCAACTTCATCACAAATGGCGAAGATTAGAGGCTAACTAACATTAAGGTCTTTGATATCATTTAGATAAATGGTTTATTGCATAGGCCTATTTGAAAGTCCTGCCCTATAATAGCGTTAATCTCATGCCATTACATCATTTGCATAACTATAATTTAGAACAGATCTAGTTATCCCCCTCATTTGATTGTGGAACTTGACTACTCATTGTAGCCTACTAATGAAACTCTGAAGCCGGTCATGAGGGAAAGAGTTGAAAAGTGCAGCACAGGCATTACCCAGAATAGAACCAGAATGTCTGTCTGTTACTATTGTAGTGAATAATACAAAAGAGATGCAGTATGAAAATATCCTCCCAAGACATCAGGCTACATGGTGTATAGTGAACTACATGGTTTGGTATTATTATTCTCAAGCTCAGAGACACGGCCGAAGCCCCTGCCAGGCCCCCAGGAGCCAGCCGCGGGGCCCTTACCACAGAGAAAAACAACCGTAAAAACAGAAAATATCCACATATCCACAAGAAAAAATACTCATGCTCACTGGCAGCTCCCCTCATCACTGCCCAGCTCCCTGAGCATCGACAACACCCTCTCAACCCCCCCAAGCTCTGTCATGCACCCCACCACCGAAGCGTGTGCGTCTGCACGAGTTTCCCCTAGTTCAGCAAGGACGGGCTTCAGTACGCGCACAGGGGGAAAAAATGCAAACGTGTCTGTTTCTCCTCTTGCTCGGTATGACTGAAAACAATCTTCCACCGAGCATGAGCCCCGGCAAGCTGGAGAGACTTTAGTAGCCGACGGACGCTTATATAACCGACTTTAAGGGCTTTGACTTTCCTTGGCACATTATTTGTCTGCTGGTGTGTGTGCGATAAATGTCTGTGTTTGTTTTCCAACCCCTTGGCCAGGCTTTATGTGACTCAAAGGGAGTAGGGGGGTGGGTGAAGGGGGTGACGGTTGGAGGGGGGGAGGCAATTTATCTTTCCAACAAAGTACGGTAGGAAACATGACATTTACTCAACACGGAGACCAAATAAGAACTGCGAGGGGAGCTGGAGTCATTGTGCCATTTGAAACAATGCTTCACAAAGTGAAGCATTCAAGTGGCCTTAGCTCATGTCTGTCAAGGCTGTTGTTCATTTACTTTTTTCCATTTACTGTTACTGTGTGATACGACCCGATTTCATTTTTAGCTCCCCTTTCGTCCACTTATAGTTCTCGCTCTCCTCCAGACGGTCAACGTTTAGGACCTGCTGTTCCCTCAACCTTGACCTCCCCCTCCCTCCCCCCCCTCCCTCCCGTCTTTAATCCAAATAGCGAGTGAGAGAGCGAGCCGAGAGAAACAGTGGCTGTGATATACTGTGCCCTTTAACCCCAGGGGCCCGACCCCCGGGGCCATGACCGCATGACTCTGCCGGAGCCCCGTGTCCTGCAGCCTTTATATGCCATATGCTGGCGGACAGGACGCCGTCACACCCGGCTTCCCGTACCCGCCACCAGGGGAGGCCGGCGGGGGTGTTCCACTCGACCGTGAAGAACCCATCAGGGTTTTATCACCTCTTGCACTGCTTCAGCCGCGGCTGCAGGACGGAGTGCGTCCTGCAGCCCGCTACATGAGCGGATCCTGACTGTAATGGGTTGCATGAAATACAGCTCACCGCAACGGACGATACAGCAGGGAGGAGAGCGCCCTGGGAGCCGGCTTAGGCAGAGGCCGGGGTGTGACGTTGACAGGTCGATTGTCAGATCGTTAAAGGCGAGCTGTATCCTTGTATTTGTGGTTGCCAGCGTTTTAAAGGCGAAGCTGGTGGAGGGACAGCGCAAATTAAAAGAATGCTATGCTGTCCCATTCATGTGGGATGAGACAAGCAAGTGTAGAAGCAACCACATCTACAAAGAAATCGGGCCTCTCCCACTCATGTCATATTCATGGAGTAACAACAAATCCTCAAAGGCCTGTATTTTATATAGATACATATTATATGGATGGATGTGTGTTTGGATACGGATTGTTGTGTTTGGGAACCAAAGGGCCCTGCTCATTCGATGATTTGAGGTCTTCTACCGACAGACAATGCTACTACATCAGGCAGCATCATGTGCAATATGTGCGAGGCATCCGTGAGACCCCACGCCAACACAACAGCGATGGACAAGGAGCCAATCTCAGGCCTAGGCAGTGGTACGCTCCGTCGACTGTGTTTGACAGGATGCTTCTCGGGGAGGAGAGCTAATGAATGTCAATGGCCTCTCCGCATCTTTCACTGCCTCTACTACCCCCCGTTTCCTCTCTTTTCACTTTCCTGTTTACTACAGACACACTTTTCCTTGACAACAACACCCCTCTCCTATTCCAACATTTCCCTCCCTAATAGGTTCTGTCTTTCAAATGACTCTGATCTGATCCCTCCTGTCTCTTCTTTTCTCTCTCTCCCTCATCAGGGGTAGGAATCGCAGGCTCACAGTGCTGAGGCAGGGCGCCCCACCCCCCCAGAGCCTTCGTGGCAGCGCTCACCGAAGGGTGGAGGGTGTGGAGGCTCTCTCCTCTGCGTTGCTACCCAAGGCTCCCTAGCGAGAGCTGCCCACAGGCACCGGGGCTTCTGGAACCAGTAACGGCGCAGGTCACGTGGCACGGAGAGATTGTTGAAAATGAAATGAAGGGAGAGAGATTTGCCACATATCTGTTGGAGGTCTGCGCACACATAGATAGACAGACGGTTCAAGGGAAAGGTACTAATGGTTGATACAAACTGAAAAAACAGACACACAGGTACACATAGATGTATAGTCACACAGACACCAAGCCACGTTTAAATTCGAGTCAAACGTTATCGTCTTGATGAAAGTCCTGTGGAGTGTTTGTGGAGGATGGCTGCTTTAAGCAGCCCCCCCTGGCCCGAGTCCGACTGATTAGACTCTGGGGCTGAGTGAGGCTGCACACCTGTGGTGCAGTGGGCATTTAAGGCACACAGGTTAAATCAGCCATCAATTCAGACACACAGCATGTCACCCCTACTCTGTCTGCCACAGTTTGCCAATTAACTGGTGTGTACAAATAGTCACCGGTGTCCGGTGTGTCGGAGTAGCCCAGCAAAACCACTTGGGTGGCGTAAGGCGGGGTCAACTGCCACAACCTCCCCACAACGCTATAAGCAGTCCAGAGGAAAAACATTGAACACTAATGATACACCTCCAACAAAGTAATGAGTCACTTAAGTAAATTCACCTGAAAACCTCATAGGTCTCCAGACTGGGACTGAACCAGGGAAGCTATTCTGAATACTGGAGACATCAATGCAAGACACAGCAGGGTTTCTTACGACACCAGGGGAATGGAGACTGTGAAGGCCCCAAGATTCAACCTGTGAGTCAGCACGAGAACCACACTTCAAATACATGATGTCACTCCAGTTGGTGAGCTCGTGTTCTGAGGAAATGCAGACCGCCGTAGAAGACCATGAGGTCTCCAGATCCAAACGAACCAACCAATCCCCTCGCAGATCCACATCTGGAGTGGAGCACAACAGGATGAACAAGGGGGTAGACAAACAGCAGGCTGTTGTTCCGTAATAAGAGTGTGAGCCTTGTGGACATTCCGTGTGTGGCAGTGAACATAGATCACCAAAATGTCCCTAATGGAGAACATGTTGTCATCTGGACATACTTTATGATTAAATCAAAATGGATTCCTGGACCTTGATTTGATTTCATGCCATCTGATACAGTAATTTAGGGCTACCACCTAATGAAGAGGGATATCATTTGATTTTTGAGGAACGATGTGAATGTGGGGCTTGCTTTAATCTCATCATTAGCCGAAGCAGTTTGCAATAAGCAGAGACAAGCTAATATAAACAGAAAAGAACGCTACATAGACTTTATCTAGAATTTTCCATCTCATTATTTACTATTCTGAAATTGAAATTCCTCTTGTCATACTTACACACTACATGATTTATCTGCGATTGAACATAAATATCAACCCCTGCTGTGATCTATCTTATTTGGCTTCTACAACATACATATACATACACTATAACCTATGATGGATCCCAGGTGATTTTTGAGATTCACCCAAGAACGTGTGAAGGGAATGCCCTCAGCATGGAATCATCAGATCTCTTCACGGGCCTCATGCAGACCCATAAAATAAACAGATTGTTGCCGACATTCCTCCTTCTCCAAAAGTAGAGTGACCCCTGGCCGGTCAGTCAAGGGGTTTGGGCATCGTTGCCATTCCACACGGGCTACTCCCCTCACTCCAGTGAGTGCTAGTAGAGTAATGCATCCGCGCATGGCTGTACAACTGCTTATACACTGGCATGCACATGAGAAGTGTGTGTGTGTGTGTGTGTGTGTGTGTGTGTGTGTGTGTGTGTAACCGCTTATATATTGCTATGCTTGTGAGACATATAATGTGTGTAGTTGTGTGTGTGTGTGTGTGTCAGTGTGAGTGTATGTGTATGTGTGTGTGTGTGTGTGTCAACAGGAAATGCGCATCTCAAAATCCACCAGGCTCTGAAAATAAACCACAGGGTTGACAGACGAGACATCGGCAGGCCCTCCCCCCCACAGGAGGGATTGGGGGGGGGGGGGGCGGAGGGGTCCATCCATGTGCTTCTGGTGTATCTTAGGGTGGGAAGGCGGCTGGTGAATGTGTGACCAAAAAAAAAAGGGCTTTTCTCTTGTTTTCCTATCTGCAGCTAGAACGGTTTGACTTCTGGCTGACACTTGGGCCAGCCACCCCAGAGCAGGGAGGCCGAGGGGAGGACAGCCCCACCGCACACCCAGGGTTCAAGACACCCTGGCCACGCTCAGATAGGAAATCACATCCCCTCTGTGGGTCAACTGTGGAAGTCCAACTCTCTGGAGGCCTCTCTGGAGGGATGAGCTTGTTTTGGGGCGGGGGGAACAATCCATTTCTCCCTAGAATGTCTTCAACAGCTGTCAAAGCAGTGGCTTGACCCGACATGGACCGCAGGAATAAACACGGTGATTGTATCCTTGACAAACTAAAATTGAAGGATTAGCACATAAACAACTACTCCAAACTAACCAAACTAGCACTGCATAAAGTAGCCTTGTGAAACCGTCGTGATCTCGTGAGGACACATTCCGTTTCTCCCTGCAGATCGGTGAGGCCTCAATCCGGTGGAAAGCCTTTTCCAGAAAAGTTAAAATGCCAGGATCAATCAGCGCTCGAGGTTACGCCACATTAAGTCTGCCAATTTAAAAAATCAATGGCAGCGCCCAAGGAAAGTGTAGCAAACAAAACCGTTTTTATTCAAAGTACATTTATCTGGACTGGCAAGAGCCAAGACAACACACGCGTCACTCGAATGGAACAATCTTCAAAAAGTCTTTGACCGTATTGGGATATCAATTGCTTCCCAGGCAAGGCCAGACTGAAATTCATCATGAAACCAAAACATGAATAACAGGACTGTCTAACGAGGCTAGACATAAATAGGATATATTAAGAGCAATAGGACCACAGTGTGTCACCTAGTGTGTCTATTTGCCTCCAACTACTGTTCAGCGGAGGGTGTGTTACAGAGACATTTATAATCTACAGTGCAATGTTTCCAAGTTTTATTATCCACGTTGAAAGTTCTAGTTGTAAATAAACACAGTGAATCTAGAAACAATTATTCACATGGAACATTTGATTATTTAAAAAAGAGCAATTAAAAAAAAGACAATCTTTGGTGTATGTACAGAATCAATAAATGTGCGTAACATGTGCAAAAATTTTTTATGGCCTCTGCTCTTATCCCAGCATTATTCTTATTAAGTATATTGGATGAATGCACATTACCACTAGTACAAGTAAAGCTCATCCACACTTGATGCATACGTGTGCAAACGTACCAGGTTCCCTCCCAAATCCCTCACTCAGGTCAGTATTTCTTAAAGACACAGGGGAAATTATCAATAGTTTAATTAATAAAGCTTGTACTATCTTTGTATAAGAAGACCAACTTTCAAAACCCAAAGAAAATCGGCCAAAAAAGCCATGTATGTGATTTGATGCATCAAATCACATACATGATTTGATACAGTGGTCGCGAGTGGTCGTACTTGCATTTTTTGAAGTGTATAAAAATGATAAACAGTTCTGTAACTGAGCTATTCATGGCTTTGCAGGCTTCTACAGGATTCAGTAAATCGACATACTGGAGAGTACCCAAGATTGGATGTCACAGACACACAACCACAATGGCAAATATCATTGCAGTCTAAAGCCCTCGTAGCAAAATCCAGGTGTGTGTGTGTGTGTGTGTGTGTGTGTGTGTGTGTGTGTGTGTGTGTGTGTGTGTGTGTGGTATATATACATTTTACAGTGAGGTTTCCCTGGACTCCATAACCACGGGCTTGAAAGTCAAAATCTCTGTGAATGTGTGACCTAAGGAAAAACACAGATGACAGCAAAAACAGATGATCAGAACCCGTGGAAAAACTAGACCGCTCATGAAGACAGACAGATCTGCCAAAAATAGCAGCTTACATTCCTCCCAGCCTTGGCAACTGTGCGAAACCTCACCGACATCTCAATCCCTTTCAGTTCATGTGTTGGTACTTTGTTTATGATTTGTTCTTGTTTTTTTGCTCGATAGAGCTTAACACAGAGTATATTATTGAGCCGAGTCCAAAAGCAAATGGGATCCATGAAAGGAAAGATGTTAACACTCCTGGGTGAGGGAATTCAATCTTCCTATAAGTAAAATAATATTAGAGCAAATATTATTGTTATCCCTCCTCTTCAAAAGGCCTTAAAGATAGGGTAGGCAATTTATTTTAGAAGCATAATTTGTAAACGCTATCTTTAGAACCCGAACGTCCGCAATCAATAAATCTAACACATTCACAGAAAACATTTAATAATCAGTTTCTGTGGCTATCCTAGGCCTGTAATAAGCCTGTCCATTCATTTCATTTGGCCTGAATGAGATGATTTGATGATATACTTGTTTGTTTACTCGTCTATCTACCTACCGACCTGCCCGGCAACCTGCGCAGATTCTCCCAATAAACTCCTTATACATGACCGGAGTCTTCCCCAAGAAGAGGCAGACCTTTTGCCGAGGCTAGTGAGCTAGTCATGTGTTCTGGGGGAATGGCTTTGGAGAGAGGCCTGAAGGGAGTTGTGGGATGTTTCATGTCTAATAGTTAAAAAATCAACCGTTTCTGGACGGTTTCTTAACATCCCCCACCCTCCCTTTAACAAGCGCTGGGCTGTGTCTGTGCTCCTTCACAAGGGACTGTTTTCCTCCAACCGTTACGACCCCCTCCTCCTCATCCACCCCCCACCTGAAACGTCCCCGTGTCCTTACGTTTCCACTGGTCCAGGGTCAGCTCTGCGTTGTCCAGCGAGTGGTCATACGGCTGGGGCTGCGTCTCGTCCTCCGCCTCCCCCAGGTCCGAGAAGTAAGGCAGCGTCAGGGCCTCGGTCGCGGTCGCCCGGCTCTCCGGGTCCAGCAGTAACATCCGCTCCAGCACCGAGAGGGCTGTGGAGAGGGGGTGGAGAGGGGAAGAGGTGGGAGGGAAAGGGAGGGAGGTCGAATAGGGTCATTGGAGAAAGAGATCAAAAAATCGGAATATGACTGGGAACACATACCTGAGGTTGTCTAATATAATAAAATACAAAATAAAAGAAGCAAGATCAAAAGATTGTAAATGACCTACCTAGCAGGTTTGCTGTGGAGAGAACGTCTTTGAGGTCTTTCTTTTCCACTTTCGGAAGACCTTTGATGTAGCTTTTGGCCTGAGAACAGATATCCGCCCATCAAATATTTATGTTCACATTCAAGTGTGTGTGTGTGTGTGTGTGTGTGTGTGTACATGTGCGTGTGCATGTGGGTGTGTGTGTATGTATTTTATGGCCACAACTCACGTCCGGGGATTCTAGCTTGGAGATAAACTCCTGAGTGGGGGTTCCTGTGATCTTCATGATCTCACTCAGTTGATCCAGGTCTGAGAACCGGAGGTCAAGGTTCACAAGGTGATATTTGTAGAGTTTATTTCACAGCGTATAACCCTCTGATGGCTTAAGCTTGTCTGTATGGATAGCTTAAACCAAATATGCAAGGTGCAATGTCTGACCAAAGCAGTATGGCAGATCTATCAGCGCCTTGAGGAGCGGAGGTTCGGCTCAGGTCCACGGAGGGGTGCACTCTCAGTAGTCCAGGTCTCACGGTGAGAGGTGAATGGGACCTTTTCAAAGTGAGACAATAGGCTTTGCCTGAGAAGAACAAACGCCTCTTGCTTTTGTTACGACAATATGAAATCATAACACAGATGTGGGTAAAATTATAACACAATAATATGATTGTAACATGGTTATCAGATTATTGTTTAGTAGCAGATTATTTGTTTGATATAAATTAATAAACAAATGCACTTACAAAGGCAAGACTATAATAACGAGAAGGCAAAAGCTATATATAAAATGAAAAAAGTACTTAAGTCTAATACTAACACCAGTCATCGTATGACAAGAGTTCCACCAGCGCACAAAGGATACGGTCGCTTCCCTTAAAGAGAGGCTTCCCCTGGAGCATCTCTGCCATGATGCAGCCCACGGACCAGATGTCCACTGGAGAAGAGAACACACAAACATGTTCACTTCAGGTATGCAAACACAGGTTCCACAGATATCAAACCCACCTGTTCCTAAATTTTTTGAAGGAGTTATGATTTTCATAAAGAAATAACGTGGAAATATGATGTCAAAACAAAAACAACAAAGACAAACAAAGCGCAAACTGCACAAAAAGAGCAAAGTTGTTATTGTGACCTACACTGTGTCATAGCCCCACCTAGTGGCTGAACCACATCTTACCAGTCAAGATGATGACTATTCACAGCAAAGCCAGATTTGATTTACATTTATACCTTACATTTTTGTATTAGTTTGGTATTAAAATGAGTACGCAATGCAAAGTTAGTCTGTGCTTACCTTAATAGCAATAACTTTAAAAATGAAATCTATTTATTTAAACCATACCAACCAGCGCCATTTATCCCCAGATGCAGGGTCACATTCAAACCAAAACGTCAGACAAGAATCCAGCTGGTTAGGGAATTAAAAGGCCCTAGGCCTAACCAACCAGAGTCTGGCCCTGCTCCTTACCAGTCTGGGTGTAGTGCATCCAACTCAGGATGACCTCCGGAGCTCTGTACCAGCGGGTCACCACATAGCCCGTCATTTCACTGTCGGCCTGCCGTGCTAAACCAAAGTCCAAGATCTGCCGAGACAAACAAAACACCACACACACGCCTATCCTTTTAGAAGACGGTGAGAACCAATGGATCAAGCATTGTCATTCATGGCTTCGTCAGTTATTTTTACGCAACAGTTGCTTAGCAATAAAACTCTGGTGAGAGTCGTGTTCAGGATTTGGTTCAGTGAAGCTAATAGGGTAGGTGAAGGATGCGTGACTCTCACTGTACCCTGAGCTCACAGTCTTGGTTGATAGACAGGTTTCCTGGTTTCAGGTCCTATAAAAAAATGTTTTAGAGGAAAACAGCTACTTGAAGAAAACTTACATTTCAAGCCATTCTTAATGAATTTTGCATTGCATCCAGGAATAAAGGACAACTCTATCATTGTTATGTTTGTAAGTAAAATAAAAAAAATAAAAATAAACTTACCCTGTGAATTATACCAACAGAATGAATATACTGTTTGGAAAGAAAAATTGAAAAATCATGAACATGTGTAATTTCTTGAACTGAACTAAGACTTGTTGATGCCACATGAGCTCCTCACCTTTAGCCCTTTAAGCATCTGATAAACCAAGTACTGAATTTTGTCCTCCGAGAGCCTCTGTAGCTTCATCAGTTTGCCCAGGTCCGTCCCCATGTAAGGCATTACGAGGTAACTGAGAAAGAGAACTAAACAGGTCATTATCATTTATTATGAATATAAATATTATACAAAAATAACCGGGGAGGACGCAGCGATTGAGCTTTACAGTTAAATATTTTAAAAAGTAACGCTTTAAAAGCATCAACAATGCAATCTTCTTTATCATCAAGTGACAAATGCAAAATGGTCTCAAACACATTGCCAGTCCTGGTGAATGGAATGCTGCACTCTTCATGAGTTGAACTGCCAAGGGTTCTCAGTTTGGCTACCAGACCGTTCTTGTCCAAACTTGATGTTTTTGCCAGGTGTATATCTATCTATGCTTGCTTTTGTTTCATTTTACTAAACATCATGCACTTTACATTCCAATGTGCATAATGTATTGTTTGTGTGTATGATATCTAATCACCCAGATATTTGCAGACCCTACCGCCACCAATGCACATAAAGGATTCAATTGATAATGTTAACAAATTGATACATGTAACTTCCCACATTTCAAACATGTATTATAGAGTAATATAATCAACAAAGATGCAAAATCTAAACGTACAGTAAATGTGTACTCACAAGTCATGGAATCTATCTAGAGACAAGTCTGCGGTAAACACATCGACAAGGCCAATCACCTGCAAAGGTCAAATGTAAAAGAAGATGTGTGACACACAGGAATGACATTCTAGAAACCTGTTCTTGTGAGCATCTGCACTTCCCTTAAGTGCAAAATCTCCCCCCCACACACACGAAACCACACGCACACACACACCCCCACAACCACACCGACACCCACACACAGAATATATGTATGCCTATAGGTACATCCAATTGCATTTACATTTGTTTCCAATATTAATAATATGAATGCTTTGTGTGCCGTGTTCCTCTATCACTGCAGCCTAACAACGATGTGTTTGTGCCCAGGATCTCACGTTTTCATGTTTCATGTGTTTGAGTAGTCTCAGCTCTCTGTAAGCCCTCTTGGCAAAGAGCTCTGTCTGGAAGGGCCTGTGAAGCTTCTTGATCGCCACTTTGGTTCCCGTCCTCAAATCCTTTGCTGAGCTGGGCATAAGAACAGATGTGAAACGTAAAAGGAACTTTGTTACTTGCTTCACATTGCATTATTTATTTTTATTCAGCTATATAAACACACTACAGGTTAAGTTTATTTCTGCCACAAAAGGCATTCTGTCTCAAGTATCATTTAACAAATATAGAGAAAAAACATTTGTATTTGCACAGAATAATCGTTTTTTAAAGCAAACATTGAGTTGATCAACATCTCTTTGCCCTTCCAAGTTATCTACTGCACAAATTTTGTCAGGAATAGGCTTATTTCTACTGGAATACTGAATAATTTTAGTTAAGATAATTTAGTTAACAATAAGACTATTTGTATAGTATGGCTCTTCTCGCCCCACAGGGTACTTCCACAAACATCTTTATTTGTAGCCACATTAGCACCTAGAATTCTTACAGTAAATTCAAGTGGCCGAAGTAAATTCAAGTGCGTGAGTAATATGGATTCAGCGTAACAACGGTGACCACGCCCACACAGTGTGGCCACGCCCACAAGGTTAATAAGTAACAACAATGGGGGACCTCGTAGTGCATGGTACACAAAGGCACGGCGTCCTTATGCGCTAAGCCTGACCGCGGCGCACAATTTAAATAAGGCGTCACAAGCGCAGTTATAATCGTAGCCTACAACATATTCGAAATGAACACGTTAATGCGATCACACTAAATATCCATCCATCAATGAAACCCATATAAAATGAGTGTTGGATGATGGATCAATGAAAAGTAAAGATGTATGTTGAAGTAGCTCACTGATCAGACAAGGAAGTAAATTAAGAGTGCGCCGTTGAGTGAAAGGCCAAGGATGTCTACAAAAGTAAACGTAATTCTGTTGCTACGGCTTCATTTCGCGGAAGCAATACGCTGGATTTGTTTTGTTCTGTGAAATCAAGTTACCATTTGACAATCGTCCACGATATACGGAGGTTGGTCACAGCTTTGTCTCCTATTTGCCTGCAACACAAGGCTACTATTCCGACTTTACTTACCATACTGTACCGTACGCTCCCGTTCCCACCTGCTTCAAATCCCTGTAACGCTCCGGTACCTCCCATGTGGTCTTGTTGACGTCTTGGCGGCAGTAGCCAGGTCTTACCCGACTAGACATTTTACTTTTTTGTATTATAAGAGGTACGTTTTAGCTTGATTATTTGTTTGTTCCGTCCTACAGACACATTATCCCACCTATGTCTTCACCCTTGATAATTGTACTGGGCGTCAACAATGCAGGGCGTACCCTGAGGTCACCAAAAAAAACAGGCACTCCCGAGTCTGCATGGATATCTTGAAGACTTTTCCCGGAGACCATGTCACAAAAACGCTCTGGAATTTCGCGGTAGGCGTAGGCTACTTGCATATTGTCAGCTCCAGTGACTAGTTAAATTATGTAGTAAATAAATATTTATGTATAAAAAAAAAACCGATTACATTAAAGTTCCCCTCAGTGACCATCTAGGTATGAAGACCTACAGGTTTGCAACATAAAAGGTTCTGTAAAAAGAACCAAATGGTGGTCAAATAACCACTATAAGCCTATGCCTAACTAAGTGTACCTTTACACTTGAAACCCTCAGGCGAGCGTTCTTTTCCTGGGACTTGCTGGTACCTGTGCGTCAACATTCCACACGCCTGGAGACATAGCACTTATGTTTGCCAAGACTACAACAAATAACGTGCTTAACATAATTAGTAATAAGCATTATGTACAAGCCGATTACACGCAATTACATAATCTAACCTAGTATCGCATTTTAATCTTATTTATTTTTTAATCAGTGGATAGACAAACCACACGGTTGAAAGAAAGAAATTCTTTGGTTATATTTATTGGTAAGAGTTAAAACAACCAAGGTGAGGAATACATAATGTTTATTACCAACCAATTACGCCTATCACATTCTTTCTCAACCAGACAGATTTAGCAAGATCAATTTCCCTGAAAAAATAATAGGCAATGCAGCTCTTCTGAGTGGCATAAGGTTAAACCGGGTGTTTAAGTATGCTATGACTTATGAATTATAAAAAGCTACATCTATATATCTTACACATATTACAAAAACATCCTGTGCGTGTTTATCAATTGCAGTTCAACCAATCAGGTAAAATCACTCCCATTCATACATACAACAACAACAGTATTTGGGTCACGGCAAAGCTCCAGAGCGCATCAGACTCAGACAGGCCCCTGAAGGACTGGATATCTGAGCCTTCATTAACATCCAGCCAAACCACCAAGCAATGCTCAGGTGAAGACTAGCTTCTCAATGGAGGGTCACGTGTTTCGTTTTCCTTCCCCGACACCGGCTACCGAAAAAAGGCCCGGAGAGAGTATTATATAGGTCACAGTAGTAGGTTTGAAATCAGTGCAAAGATAAACACTGATGGTGGGCCCTTAATAAACTCTCCGTAAGCTTTTCCTTAAGGTAAGCAGGCTGGTCGAGGAAGGAGTTACGAGGATCAAGAGACAGAGATTGCCGTGGCCGAAGCCGGTGGCCTGCTGTGGTAGCCGACGACCTTCCTGGAGGCCGCTGCCGCCGTGGACGACACCGCCCCTTGAGGGTCTGACACAGCTTGCTCTGCCCCTACACTCGCAGGCTGCTCCACACTCGGCTGGGCCGAGAACGGATCTTCCAGAACCTTCAGCACCCGCTGGACCTACAGAAGGAAAATAACGATATGCAACTGAAGAGACGAAAAGGCAGACTTGTGAGGGCGTGATCATATTGTTCGGAGGCAGAATGCACTTCTTGAGACATTCACAGTTTACTACCGTACCCTCGATGTAGCCAGTGTTGTGCATATTCATGGTATAGGCTAGGACGGATCCCGCGGGAGAAAACATGCAAGCTCCAAACCATGCAACTACCGATGCTATGGTCGTACGCCCGCGTGAGGGACAATGACGCCGAGATGCAGATGGATGAGTACCGTCGTGAATCGCCTTGGACGGAGTTCGCTTGCAAAAAAGAAACAGCCCCCCCTGAGATTTCTGTTTGATGAGATGAGAGATGAGACTCGTTTCTTTTGGTTCCTAATAATAAGGAACCAAAACACACATCGTTTGACACTCTGGGTCTATATGGGAAACATTGTCGAACGTATCCGCTTTTAAAACAAGACTTCTCTTTTCAATGAGCCATTGAGATTGGAAGCAAAACAAAAGGCAGCTATTGAAGGTCTATCTGCAACCAACCAAATATATTCAATGTTGAAATTATTATTATTAATATAACATTGCACAACAGACAATTGCCCAATAAGATAGCCTAACCAAGCAATGTAGGCCTTTTCTCGTTTTAACCCCTAAAACACAGAAGCTTTTCTGTCTGAGGGCTTTGTTCTGAACTTGTTAGGCTTAATAATGATAATGAATTGATACGTGATTTGATCGAACCTGGTTCTAAACATGGTATTTGTAATGTTTGGCTCTCATTGGTTAATCTTCAGATTGCAATACAAATGGTCATGTATTCTCTAGAAGTCGTTTGGTTTCTGTGTGAACCATCAAAGCGTGTGTGAGTGCATAAATTAGTGCTGTCAGTTTAACGCGTTATTAACAGCGTTAATTAATTTAACGGCGTTAATCATTTTATCGTGCGATTAATGCTATTTTGGCTTGGCAAACGTTATAGTTTTTTCACCTACTGTCTAGCAACAACTAGTCACGTACACCGGCAACAAAACAACAAGCACGCCGCACAAACTTGTTGGGGCAAGCAAGGATACGGAGCGGGTGAAACACTCCTAAAAACTGTGTGTGTGTTTGTGTGTCACTCTGTTCGAGCCTGCACAAGAGTTCAATGTTGTCATTAGCTGTTTTGTTAGAAAGTTCAGTGATTGAAACAAATAAAAGCCTGGGCTTTTGAAGTTTTACGGTAGGCCTACCACTGTCATGCACCCGATGTCAAGTGGACCGGGTTGATTTCATTGCTGGTCTCTCTTCTAATATCCGTCTTACCAAATATATTTTATTACTTCTCAACACTCTCTGATCTCACTAAAAGGCTAGCAGCACGAAATCAAGGGATATTCAGAATATGAAAAAATGTGTAACTCGGAATTAATCGCGAGTTAACTATGACATTGACAGCACTAATATACACAGGTCAGTCAAAAAAAACCTCAAAAACTCACCTCAGAGAAGTCTCCATTCTCTGCAGCCTCAATTGCATTCTGGGCAATGTAGTTTCTGAGGACCACACGCGGGTTGGTGCTGTTCATCACCCTCAATCTGTCATCCAGTACTTCCTGGACATTACTTTGGCCCTCCAACTCTCGGGCAAGACGCTTCCTGTGTGAATAATAGCCCACTGAGGTTGGTCGAGAAGGCTCCTCTGTGACTACAGCCACAGAACAGCAGAAACAGGCCATTTTTTCCGACAACTCATGCTGACAGCGGAGTAACCAGCCCCTATTCTACCCTTCCTTATCAACATTGTGTCCTTTGTTTCCTATCCTGACGACAAAGCCTGTTTGTTTTAGCTCTTGTCCTTATCTCTTCTCCCTCTTTCCAATGCTTTTAAGCACTTTACTGAAATACCACTCTACACAATCTACAAAACACATCTTCTGTCAAGTATAGGATTGATTCTAATCCGAATAACTAAAGGTTAAATCTGCTTTCAGGCCCAAAACAATACAGACACACCCACCAAAAATACTAACACCTAACGGTCGTGTCCTCTTTACCTGTAGCTGGTGACCCAGTCGGTCCACTCCTGCGCCTGCTGGCCCCTCAGGTCCTCCTGGTTGACCTCCGCCAGCTCCTGCGTCTTGTTGAGCTTCTCCAGCTGTCGGCCAATCGTCTTCCGGTCTGAGATCATCTGGAACAGCGCCGGGTTGCTCTGGGCCATGGACAGCAGCATGGCCAGCTCTCTGACAAACCCAGCCGTAATAGGTTGGAGGTGATGGGGTTCAATGGCAAAGCGCACATATCCTCTACCAGCCAAAACGTTAACACAGATGCTAGCAATGCAACGGCTATTTCTTTTTTCCTCCCTCATCGATGCGCTTTTATTTTGCTGACTTTATTATTTAGATCTAAAAAATAACCGAAATAATTGTCTAAAGTTAACAACCGGATCATTGAGTGATAAGGTAGTACTATATTAAAAAGCTTGATATATTATCATGTTTAAGAGGACTAATGGGGGCTATTCTCTTTTTAAATTGGTCAAGTAGTGAGCGAGAACGCGGATACTTTAGTATGCAGAAAGAAGCTTTAATGTCATCCTTATAGGGCGATAGCAACCCATTAATGTAGTTCTCTAAAAGTGCTTGTTCTGCCACTGACAGACTATACAGGGTATATGCAGGAATCATAGAGATGAATTGACTACCTTTTACTACCTTTTTTACTACCTCCACAATATTCTTTACTACCAACACGACATCAAGCAGCGGGGCGGGGGGTATGCAAAGCACCACTTACTACTTATTATAAAGGTATAAATGTGACACTGCCGCGATCCCTGTAGCCCTAGTGCTGCTGCTGCTAGCACCGCAAAACAACGACATAGAGTAGAGGTCTTCACTCCCGCGGGACGCGACGCAAAATAGTGCAGTGCGGGACAAAAAATTAAAGCTCATTGCGGGTGCGGGCGGGTTGATAGAGGTGCATTTGCTCAGCCGTACAGAACTTTGAGGGGAAAAGGCGGAAAATGTTGCTGGTGTTAAAGCGAATTCTGCTTCCCACCGAAAAGTGTGACCCCAGGGGGCGCTGTTGTACATTTTCTGCAACATGCACGTGCATTATAACCAAAACATAATTAAAACATAAGATCTCCGGTGGGTCTTTTTCTTGATACTAGCATTAATTCTAAACAGCATTTTACACAGAAGCCTATAATAGGAAATGCTCAAAGGTAAATCAGCGGAATTTAACCATGACTGTAGCTTTTTATGGGTAAAGAAGCAACGGTGAAAGACCCTACTAAACGCCCTATCCATTGTATGGGTCTGTGAAATGCTAATCAAATCAAGCAAATGTATTTATTAAGCACCTTTAATAAAAAGGTAATTGGTTGGGGGGAGATCTTATGTTTCATGTATGTTTTTGTCATGCCTGTCTCTACGCTTAAAACTCGTGCATATTGCAGAAAATATGCAACAGCGCCCCCTGGGGTCACACTTTTCGGTGGGTCGCAGAATTCGGTGTAACACCGGCGTCGCTATAGCAACCAGCCACGCCAACTAACGGCTATTCAGTTCAGGTCCTGTTAGCACCGTATACTGTATTTTTTAGGCTAGATGAAGTTAAAACATGCAAACAAAAAATGGAAACTCATTTTATATTGAGGAGGTGGTGAAAAATGTACTACCAAGTCAAATTGCGTTTGTTACCTTTTACTACCTTTCTAGGGCCTTAATTTTAAATTTTATTTTACTACCGCGCCGACACCCTGTTGTATTCTAATATTATGGAAAGGATCCCTACAGAGAAACACAACTATTTTTCTTACCCTTTCGCTAGATACAGTATTTCTGGTTAGGTTACTGTGTCTAACCAAGTCTCGCCCAACGAGAAGTCTTGCAAGAGACGAGTTGAGAATGGTTGAAACATGAGTGAGAACTGTCCCAAGAAAAAACGGACCGGATCAATAAAAAGGGAAGAGAAAAAAATAAATACAAATCTTCCTCAGTAGGGATCCTTTCCAATCATTTTTTAATTTGATCTGATCCTGTCGGTAGCAGAAACAAGCACTCTTATAGTACTTACTTGTACGGGGCTCATTGGCTTCTAAGGATTACATTACATTGCCTGTCTCGCGGATTACGCCTGCAGTGTTCTGGCTCATTGTTGCACCGATTTCAAAAACTGTGGTCTGCATAAATCCCATAGACCCAAATGATTGGGAAATAGGGGAAACGTAGAAAAATCCCTAAATTCTCCTTGATAACTCTGATTGTTGACCAGGATTATAATATAATATAATCCTACTGGCTCACCGTGGTTCCATGGTTGGCTTGTTGGCTACCCTGAGCTCCTCCAGGGAGGTGCACTGCTCCAGCAGCAGGTCTGTGGCCTCTCCGACCACGCCCTGCTCCCCCTCGCTGGGGCAGGGGATCTCACCCAGGCAGCGGAACGTGTTGGAGAAGTCAGCTCCTGTATGGAGGGGGCAGAAGCATTCGTTTTAAGTCATGATTGCATCAAAATGACTCTTGGTAATATCCAACTAATTCTAAGGGGCAGGATATTTTATGAGGGTCAGGGTATTCTGTGTTATGCCCGATCATGCCCCTGTTCCGCATGCTCTGACCTGTGTTACCAGTCTCACCGGTGTTCGGCCCAGTCTCACCAGTGTTCGGCCCAGTCTCACCAGTGTTCGGCCCAGTCTCACCTGTGTTCGGCCCAGTCTCACCAGTGTTCGGCCCAGTCTCACCAGTGTTCGGCCCAGTCTCACCTGTGTTCGGCCCAGTCTCACCAGTGTTCGGCCCAGTCTCACCTGTGTTCGGCCCAGTCTCACCTGTGTTCGGCCCAGTCTCACCTGTGTTCTGCATGGTCTGCAGGAGTGTAGTGATCAGTGTCTCGTCCTCTGGCTCCTCCTTCCTCAGCAGGCCCAGCTTCTTCCTCATGGTGGCCAGGTAGAAGCCGTTGTACAGGTCCATGTATTCCTCCAGGACGGCCTTGGCGCGGCCTGCGGGCAGCTCCGGGGCCAATGCCTCGGCCAGCTTCCCCAGGTTCCACCTGCATATGGCGGGCTGGGCCTGGTACGAGTAGCGGCCGGAGTTGTCCGAGGTATTGCAGATGAAATCCGGATCGAACCTTGGAAAGAAGAGGGAAGAATGACCTTTCACGACATTCAGAATAATTAATAAATAGGTCAAGAGGATCAGGGATTATCCTTAACAGTAATTCTACTTCTTAATTAACACAAATAATTGTGTCTCTGCGCTCACATATTTATATACATATCATTATACTAGACAAGATCCTAGTGACTTGAGTTATAAAGAACCAAGTAATTAACTATGTCACCTGAAATGTAACCATCTGCATCACTTAACTGTACATTAACAAGTTGTATTGTACGTAACCACTTTGACTAACGACTAATAAGACAAGCTCATTACATGCATGAGACCAGTCCCTTGGCAGAGCATAACACAGGCTGCTATTCTACAACTCTGACTGTGTGATGGCGGTAGCGATAAGACATCAAGTATCAGACCTGTCCATGAAGCCGTACGGGCCGTAGTCCAGCGTCAGTCCCAGGATGCTCATGTTGTCCGTGTTCAGGACCCCGTGGCAGAACCCGACACACTGCCACTGGCTCACGAGGCGGGCCGTACGCAGGACCACCTGCCACCGTGGGTGGGCCGGAGCGTTAAAGTTAAGAGCCTGACTGATATAGAGCAGCTCTACAATAGTATTGGTCAATATTGACCTATCACAGTTGGATCAGTATCGGCGTATGTGTTTGCCGATATGCATGCACCCATATGAAGGAAATGGTGTCATCACGCAGTTTGTCCAGCAGAGCGCGCTCCCGACTCCATTGTTTATAATCCTCTCAGCACTATCTGCAGCATGTGTAGCTGACACGTTCCTATTCTGAGTCAAGCGGGATGGCTGCTAGCTCGTTTTTGAAATACCTTTAATAAACAATGACCGCCTAATTTTCCCTTTCACATATTATATTAACGTCCCTGACAACCCCCAGGTCACTGTTGAGTACTGATTTCACGTTACGTAGATACCTAGTTGGTGTGCCGCAATGCTGGATAGTAAAATAAACAACGTCCTGATCGTTTACTCTCTACAAACATACATACATACGGTTATACAGACATATACACACACAGACATCCTGGCTTCACTTAAACATCTGTTACCAATGGAATTTGGCAAAATCCCATAATTTGAATGTTAACAATTGTATCATTGCAGTTTGTGAAAAAACATTTGTTAAAGTAATGTATTCATTACTCCTTATTTATATGCGAGTCCTTCTTAAGTTGTCCACAAACACCTTTCTGACTGACGCGCATTGATTACAAAAGACTAAAGTGAAGCAGACGGTTGCAATGGTTTGACTATCCATGACATCATTGTGTTTAACTGTTGATCTCTCTGAATAACATGTTCATATACATTAATAAACAATAAAATCTGCCCAATTACTATGAAGGAAAGGAGCAAATACTGGTGAGTGACCCATCATACACACTTTATATACTATATAACTGGGTGACAGTGGTCCTATTGAAAGCAGTGAGGTACCTCCCTGAATATTGTGGCTGGATAATAGCAAGCAGGGAATGACTCAGCATGATGATGCAGATTATCATAGAGGATCGGATCACTGCAAGAGACATCCTAAATTCTCACCCTAATTCACTTTAGAACCAATTGCATTTTTTTTTGTTCCGTAAATTGAGTGAATGGGTGGGTGGGGTGGGGTGTATTGTGAAAGGTTTTGAAACGGTGCATCCAGTGAGGAGCATACCTCTCTGAAGAAGGCCACGTTTCTCTCGACCCGATCACTGTGGTTCTGCTGGATCTCAGGATAGAAAGTCTCAATGACATAATCCAGCATCTGTCCTCTGATCTCGTCGTGTCCGTAGCTGGGACCCTGGCGCCCGGAGTTCTCATCTGCCCTCTTGAAGATCTCAAAGGACCCAAACCTGCTCACACAATTCCCCCACAAACGCACACACAGAATGTATGAAATGAATACTTGTAGAATAGGGCAAGTTAAACATCAATCCTTGTGTCGTGTCCTGCATAACTATCCGCCCAAGAGACAAATACATGGGTGACGTTTATGACATGTGACAAAGCATATAACGTTAATTCAAACCCAGCGACAACTTTGAAAAGCAGTTGTTCAGCAGTGACTGTTTAACGAACCTGAGGAAGGTCGGCGCAATACGTAGAACCATAGAGCATCTCTCGTGAATCGCGTTCCCATCGTAGTTTATGTCTCGAATGACCTTGCTGTCAGAAGTCACCACCGATCCTGCTCTGGTGGTAGGAATACCCAAGGCGAAGATGGCCTCACTGCATAGAAACTCCCGTATACTGGAGCGGAGCACCTTACGACCATCAGCTTGTCTAAAGGGGTTTGGGCAAAAAACAAACAAAAATAAAGTATACATGTTTGTTTACTTTAGCCATAGGGCAGTGTTTATGATATCTGAATTAAAAAAGTTAAACGACAAACCTTGAAAAAGGGGTCTTCCCAGCGCCCTTCACCTGGATCTCCCACCGGCCACTTGGATTTTCATGACGCAGTTCGGCACTCTGATCGGTTGGAGCTTTCACCTCGCCTAAGTAACAAGCTGCCCCATCGCCTAGCTGTCCAGCAAACGACCCAAACTGGTGTCCACAGTAGCAGTGAGCAGCGGGCTCAGATCCAGGCATCACTTTGGATCCACTCAGATATTCTGGGCCAAGGGGGTCACTCATGACCTCTGCCCCGTTGAGCCCGAGCAACGAAAGGGCCTTATTTGAGACAGCTACGAATGTAGGTTTGGTCACAGGTGTCGGCTTCATTTTGGAAAAGCACGCTCCCTTTACCATTCGCACGCCGGGTTCTTCCGACGAATCCAGTGGAAGCCTTCTGAGTACGACATTGTCAAACTCAAGATGATCCAGTGGCGAACGGCTCATCGATACACCCATACTGTCCATGGCGATTAGTCTGGCAACAACCACAGCGCGGAGAATATTTGGTTGTAGCAAACGAGGTCTTAAATAAGCCATCCAGTCGTGGCCATACGATTGGTTGGAAATGATATCTTCAACAGCAAGCAAAGACTTATCATGCAACAACTTGCGGGTGTGTGAAAGATCCGACCGTGCTGCATTATTATCTGTCGTACTAGGAACCAACGTCAGAGCGGAACCATTCGCCCTGACAAAAGCAGGATGGGAGTGACTTGATTACAGACTGGGCTCAGTCATGGACCTATTAAGGGCTCAGTCTGTAATACTGTTATACAACTCGAACCAAGGGTTTAAAACTTGTAGCCTAGGAAGTATCACATTACGGCGACATAATAATATTAATCAGTTTATTTTACTTATTAATGTCCAATGCAGAAAATGTTGATTATAATTGTATTTGATAATATAGCAGGCTTTGAGAGAGCAATGTTAATACAAGAAATACATTCTCAGGTTTTATTTCCTTCAATCAAAATATATGAGTAGGAACGTCATACTTGACTTTGCATCATGCTGCTAAGGATCTGTAAATTGACAGTGAATAAAAAAGTACACTTCTGCTGCTTCATCAGGTTTATCCAAGGCTGGTGTAATCAAGGAGAAATACATTGTTATTACCTGACACACAGAAAAGAACAATGTTGGGTGCAATACCCCATGCTACAATCACTGCTGGCACTACCCAGTGAAGAGAGTCCACCCCAATAATAAAAGCCCCGGGAATGTCCGGTTTATCTTCGACATAACACTAGGACATCTTATGTACTTTTTACCTGGGAATGACCAAAATACCAGATTATGTGGTTCCCAACATTACATGGTTTTCCTAACATGCCATTGTTACTATCGCCATCTGAACTGTATGCACACACACACACACACACACACACACACACACACACACACACACACACCCCTCCAGTTGCTAAAGTTGTGCACAGGGTCACAAGACCAAAAAAGTAAAAAGTCCAACGTTTGCCTTTACCATTGAGACATCCCAATAGGGAGTAGGTTTTGTACAGCACAAATTGGCTTTACAAGTTGTAGCCCACGGTAATGTTGAGAGCTACGATGGGGGTAAAACGCAGACCAAAGGCAGCAGCAGAGAACTGATGCAAGGCTTTTACCTCCCAACCACCTTACCTCTATAGACCTTTTCAATACTGTCGCTACCCCACAATGGTTTACTTTCAACAGAAAGTAAGACAAAATATTCTGGTTCCTGATTCTGAATCTTTTCAAACAAAACTTTGGTCATGAAGGTCCCAGTGTGCATACTCTATGCACCACGTCATCTTAAAATAATAATTTGGGAAATTCTACAGTTCATATTGGTAGCCACTCAAAGTTACATGTTGCTATTTTCTAGTTGGCCATCTCTTCAAGGTGTATCTTAGGTCAGTTCAAAGCCTACTTTTTAAGTGTTTTCCACATTCAAGGTGAAATCAAATACAAAAAAGCAAAGCCAACACATTATCCTGAGGCACAGTGAAGCTAGTTACACCAGGTTATAGCTGTACAGATGTATGCTTCGAAAATGCAGTAGGTGAGGTACCATTGCCATTCAACAAAGTCAACTAAGTATGAACATATGTGTAGGCCAACATCAGTTGTATATTAAAAAAGGACCAAAAAGATAAACAAGTAAAAAGTTTGTAATTGCATCAAAGTTCTTTGCTTGATTTGGTTAAGGTCAATGTAAAACGCATAACTCATTCATGTTTGCCTTTAACCGAGTTTCTCAAGTTGACACTCAAAACGAGCCCTTTTGATCTGCGATATGAGGCACTTCTTGTGGTATATTGTTGCGGGCATGATATATTTTAGGAAATAAAATGTAAATATATCAATTCCAAAAAGTGATTTGGAATATGCTTGGATAATTGGCGAAAACATATTTGTAAATCAATTCCAGTTGCGAAGTGTATAATGCATGTTCAAGCCAGTGCCCAGATACCAGGAGATATTCCACATATAAAAAGTGTTCAAAACAAATGGCTTGAGGATATTTTCTCCAGAACACTGGTATGCATATATTTGCCGTATTCTATTACTACTGCATATTATAGGTTATTTACATATACAATGTATTTTTTAAGCAAACATTTACCGGTTGTACATAAATATCTCTTAACACTCAATTATAAAGTGCTTGGAATTAAAAGGGCCAATTAAGAAAAAGGAAACATTTAGTGCCCAGATCCAGAGAAGTACAAGGAAAAGATTGTATTAGAAACGCATGTCAATGGAAACAGGGCTCAAGACAGACCACCTGAAACCGGCACCTCATCGAGTCAAAGAATGGTGCTTTGAAAGAAACCGTTGAACAGAGAGTTCACGTCGTACCACTACATCTATTCCTAGCCAATCGAAGGAATGCGGCGGAAGATTAAACGGCATGTAGAAAATGTACCGTGGCTCCAAGTACAAGAAAACCGAAGAAAACCAAGTCCAGTGGTTTCTTTGGCAGGATGGCCCTGCTGTGCCAAACCAGGGACAGACATTAAAACACAAGTATGTGCTGGTTCCCCCGGAGCGGTGGATCACTCCTCGTCTTGAAGAGACTGCCGGTTCATCGTGTCCTTTCAGCCTCTCTTCTTATTGTTAAGGCCAGTGGTGGCAGATGCATTGCTTTCATATTCTCAGGGCGGTGACGCATGTTCAGAAGAGGGACGGATGGTTGGGTGGTGGGAACGGGGGGGGAGGGGGAGGGGGGGGGAGGTCAAGCGGGAGGCGGTGGCTTAATCGTCTCCAGTAAAGACTTAACGGAAGGTAGGGACAGCAAAGCCCTGCCTAAGCTCCCCCCTACTCGGTAGCAGGCGTAGCCCACCACCCCTATCACGGCGCCCTTCATGACCGTGACCATCACCCGGTTCAGGCGTGAGGGCGGTGCGACACTGATGGAGGAAATGACATGAGATGTAAAATGATGACTGGAGTCAGGCGACTTTTAGATAACATATTCACATTACATCTGATTATTTGTATTAGATATTTTTTTGTTTACGAAAACCGACCTCATGATCTCTTGAATGTTGAGCTCCTTCTCCCAGTTTTTCTCAATGCCAGGAACGTGCCCCATGCCTACCACTCCGACCACCACAGCAGGCACTTCTACAAAGAGAGACACGCATAATAAATACATTTTTGTCACCAAATATCCATATTTTAGGGTGCACACAATTATCTAGGCCACCCATCACGACACGCACAAATGAATTCCATTGATCTACTTGAATGGAGAAAGAACACTGCTATAGCGGAGAAAGGCTCGACTGGGAGCTGGGTGGATGAAGGGGATACACACTCTGGGCATTAGGGGGAGCCTCCACACAGCGAGCCGCCTGGCGGAGGGTGTGAGTGAGGTAGATGTCCCTCTCGGCGACGATGGTCTGGTGGAGGGCAGGGAACTCCCCGATCATCTCCAGCATGGTCTGCTCCAGCAGGTCCTTCTGCTTGCACTTCTCCACGTCTTCTTTACTGAAAACCCCAATTCAAACAGACACGGGGTAAGACCAAGCTACCTCCACGGTGCTTTGGGGAAATGATGGGGGTGGGGTTAATGTTTTAAATGTCTGACGAGACCCCAATGAGAATCCTTTGTTCATGTGGTGGTTGAATATTGTCGTGGTGCAATTCATTACAGTATTGTTATGTATTTAAATGCACTATTTGAGGAGAAAATAAGATTTGGCCATGGAACCGGTGAATGTTTCCCACTTAGCATTATCCATGATAATGGTTTTTTTGCATTTGGTTACCTGAAACATTTGTAGTCAATAGCTCTCAGTAGAATGCCTTTTGGATAATAAAAGCAACTAGCGAACCAATGAACAGAATATGTAGATAAACGCCTGGATTTGGTTTAACTTAAAAAGTCTCCCGTCAGTTGAATTAAGCATAACCAGGTGTATTCATTGGTGTATTGTGTTAAATATATTTATAGCAATTATTTCGTACAGTCATGGTGACCAGTCTGTAAAATCCATTAGATGACAGAAACATACAGTGCAAGTGCTGTACATAGTAGTTACCTAATGGGGTCTGACAGGAAGCAAAGTCCCCAGGCTAGGCGGGCCTTCTGCCACATGCTGAGAGCAGCAATGGCCCTTTTGAATGTCACAGGGATGGGCCTGTCCCCCAAGTGAAACTTACAGAAGGGCACTCGTCCAGCCTGCAAGAAAGGACATTCAGGTAATGGTTCATTCGAAGCAGTTGGCATGACAATTATTGATTAACATTAAACCTTAAAATACAATCAAAGCAAATCCGACAAGGCAATGATACATTATTTTTTCCCCATTAAATATCAAATGAATCTAACCGCTTGTTCCCCAGTGGAAATGGCCAAGTAGTCTAGTAGGAATGCATTGTTAATGCTTCACAGTTCTGATCCAGTATACTGGATCGCGTAGCTGTGTCCATTCTTGCTACAGCTTTTGTAAGTGAATGTTGACTACATATTAAAAGCATAAAATCTGTAATGTGAAACTCGTATGCAACAGTAATCAACACAAATATCAGGTGGGGCAATGTGTGTGACCATACTCCTTTTACACATTTTTTGCTTGTCATGTGTTACTGTGCGTATCATACTAAAACACTTGAGTGATGAGGAGGTGAGCGAGTGGGACCTCTTTGAAGGCCTCCCTGAACTCTCCGCCAGGAGCCATGCCGAGTTGCTCTGTGATGTGAGCGGAGACTTTCAGCAAGAGAATCTGCATCAGGCCAGACATCAGTCCATTCTAACACACACACACACACACACACACACACACACACACACACACACACACACACACACACACACACACACACACACACACACACACACACACACACACACACACACACACACACACACACACACACACACACACACACACACGTTAGTTAATACTGATATAATATTATATAAAAAATGTTTAATCATCCATTAGTTAGGCTTTCAGATGGCTATTTGTTTATTTAAATACAAACAATAACATTTTCATAATTTAATTTGCTACTAAAGAGGGCCAACCTGTTTGATGGCTTGCTGGACTTTTTCCAGGTTGATATCCTTGGCCTCTTTCAGCAGTGTGACTTCATCCATCTTCAGCATAGACACCCTATACTGGCACAGTTCCACCACCACCACGTCTGGCTGCACCGCCCGGATCGTCTGGGTCACAGGGAGTCAGAGGGATAGATGGGAGTTCAGATGGTTTAGACGTGAGAGGGTACAAAGGTAGAGGGAGAAGAGGATCACGAGGTTGGGGCTGACCCTGTGAGACAGAAGGCAAGCGAACTGTGTAAAATGAAGGTCAATGAGTTAGAACGAGAACCTTTTTAAATTTCCATTGTTTTAGCATTCTCTATTTTGCCAGACACAATTTTAAATCACAGACACTACCAATTTTTACAATCGTACAAATCCTCCGATCTTTGGTGTTTGGATGCATATAGAATCAGTACAGGTGTACAGGTGCAAACGTGTACTCAAAAACAGGTTTGTAGTCATTTGTTAATGTTTATATGTATTATGATGAAGTTTGGAAGGAGAATATATAAGGAAATAGTAAACAATAAATCCTTTGCTGTTGCATATTCTTGTTGAGATTCAAATAAATTTAGTATAGCAAATGGCATGCGTAGGTGGAGTTCCTCAGTGTTCGACGAGTTTTTACCACCTGCCAGGAATTTTTTAACCACCTGCCCGGAATGTCCCCACATCAAAAATTCCTAACAGCATAGCAATACTATGGTGGCGTGTTAAAATAATCACGCATATCAATGTTGGTGGAAACTATAGCAGACTTGTTCTTCCACAAAAAAACAAAAAAACAAGCAGCTACAAAACCAGTACAAGAATACCCGCTGAGATATGGGCCGTGTTTTTGATTCAAGGTTTTTGGCATCCCTACCATGGACACATCTTGCTTGCTGCTGTCACTGAAGTGGGCGGTGCCAACCAGATAAAGCAGACTGCCATCGGAGGCAATGAGGCGGGTGACCGTCTCAGGTAGGTCAGGTGATGCCTGGCGCCGCTGGGCCCGGACGTTCCAGAGCACCTCTGCGGCCTCCGCCTCGGCTACGGAAGGCATGACACACAGGGAAATTATGACAAACAAAATTACAGTAGGGGAGGGATTGCTGAGAAATAGCCAGCTGATGAGATAAGGCTGCTCTTATCGTAGGCCGTGTTTATTATATCAGCTGGCCAACAGTGTTTAATATGACCCATATAATACTGTTTACGTCTGTATGCATGCACTTTATACACGGACGCTGCTCATTGGCCAACAGGTATAATAGTGACATCATTGTGACATGCCTTATTACAGCAAGCACATCTGCACATGTTTAAACGAAGTCATTGCAACATTTGGTAGACTGTGTCAATATTCTAAGAGAAAATAGACATGAAAATCCAAAAGTTACTCACAGAGCCCCGGAGGCAGCCTAGGCATCTCGTCCTCGGACGGATCCTCTGATGGCCCAACAGTCTCGTCCTGCGACAAAGAAGACACTACGTTAGCAAACAAAAGCTTGAGGTGATATCGTTTTAGAATCATGACAACTTCCGAAATTGCCTAACTCATTGACAACCACTGTAACATCATCAGCTTGAACCACACACATACATAACATATACTTGAATATTTCATGGTGAACATCTTTCAAGAGTAGAGCTGCAAATTGTACACACTATCGTGGCATGACAATCCAAATCCTCAACATCGCACTTCATGTAATGCAACACATTTTAAAGCCAGAGGAGAAGCAATTAACGCCATGCATTATCCTATGAGAAAATACCGTGACAAAGCATCCCCCGTACACACCTCTGAAGTGTTGTCCTGGTCCATGATGCTAACGTCAGAATAACCTGCGAGGGACGAGTGGAAAGATTAACGCGGCATCTTCGTAGGACACCAAAAAGTAGCCGGCGTTACACTGTAGCCTTAGCTTGTCAATACAAATTGAATAAACAATTGACTCTAACCCTAGTCGCAAGAAATTCCAATGGGATAACCCACACGTTGGCGAGCTATCTCCATAACGGTAATACAGCCAAGATGCATGATATGAAGGCTGCTGAGCAAACTATCAAGAGGCTAGGTCGGTCTTTACTTTTACTCAATCTCACCTGTTCGGCTAGCTAGATGGCAAGCTATTACTAGCTTTGAAGTCAACAAGAACTGGGTAGCTCACTCCCACCCCTGGCAGTCATGTCACACACGGGGAAGGATACTAATTTGCTACAAATGGGATCTTTCAATCGTAATTCACAGTACATCTCGAATATGATCTTAAACAATGTGAAACTTACACAGAACTCCGTTCGTCTGCTGCTGCTCTTCACCTCTCGCGTAGGGACACGACAATAGCGAAGTGCATGCCGGTACTTGTGGTTTATTTGAGTGCACATCAGCATGTTGCAATAAAGTTTAATATTAAAACAAACGCCATTTGAAAATGTTTAACAAATATTTATTGTTAATGAAATTACATTTAGTGTAAATTGTAAGTGTAATTTTACTTCCCATAGGTTGTAAAAGTCCTGCATTCTGAAACCAACCTGCCTATGCCCTATGCACCTGCCAGCTCAACTGTGCAGGTCGTTATTATAAAGGCAACTCACTACTCCATACCCCTCCCGTCGTTACACAATCCATGTGTTACACACTCCATGTATTCAAGGGTCTTTCATGTGTGTATTTGATATGTTAATATAATAATAATAATAATAATAGTATACTATCTATTCATTCGTTGTTCTGGCTAGTGAGGGTCTTTCATTATTTTATTTTGTATCTATATATTTAAATGAATGAACCCATTGCCAATATAATGTGTGACAGAGTGAAATTACTGATGATGTCAGGATCTGCAGCAGCATGTGATTTTAAGAGATTATTATGCCCAATCAAATGCTGAATAACTCAATGCTCAATCGTGGTGACAACTGTGAGGTGAAAAACCATTGTTAATCTTCAATCACTTCATTTACTTCACATTACAGCACTCCCACGAGAAGACAGCAGACTACAATTACAACAACTCTCTACCAGTGAGTCCAGCTCCATTCATTATGTTGGAGTTGCAAGTCTTCTAGCGCAAACACAAGCCCCTTCGCCTGATTTCAAAATATACAATAGTCTACCCGTTGTGGTACATTTGAATAATGTGAAAATGTTGGTATTTTTGAAGAACAGGTGAAGCCAATTTCTCAAACGAAGTACAGATGAATTACAATTTACATGATTCTAACGTGTGGTGATGAAATTACATTAGAAGTCTATGTGCGATTTTATTTTTTGTAGCCTACACTACATACACTGAGCCATGTACAGTGTCTATGCATCTTACTATAGTGCACTGTGAAGCTTTTGCTGTAAGCGTATATATATATTATTGCCACATATCATTTGTGATCTTTTGCATATTTTGATCTGCAATCCCACTAAGTGTGTTGCATGAGCTACCTGTCTACTTGGCTACGGGGGTAAAGGGACTGAAGCGCGAGGCATCCAAAAATACATTTAGTCTGAACTCCTTCTACCGTTCTTCTTTGCACACATCACATTATTAAATTGTGTTTACCATGTGTCCCCCCCGCCATATGACTCACAATATTCTTCTAAGTTATAATGCCTCCATCATGCACTGCTGCACCCTGTAAAATGACTGCTGGTTTTGTTGGAGGGCGATTGGCTGCACACATCAGTCATCCTGAGACATGGTGAAATCATTTCCTACAGCAGAAATGCATTGCAGCCACAACACTAGTGTGCTAGACACTAAACCAAACTCCATTCTTTCAAGTTATGCAATTTTGGTGTGTGTGTGTGTGTGTTTGTGTGTGTCATTCAAGTCTTTCGTTCCTTAATGCCCACGTTTTGCTTCTCATACCGTGTCGTCCTACCACTAGACGAGTTGGGTGTATTGTGCATGTGCAGTCAGAGATCAGATGACAGAGGGGCTGGGGTTGGGGGTCGTGTACCGTTGGAATATTGTGCCTTCAACGGACACCAGACTCATCATGGCTCCTTTCTCTTCAACATTCTCCTGCGGTAATGAGCTCCCCGGACCTGGAGGCTAGCCTGTCGCTACCGCCCCCTTGCTCCTCGTCCGCCTCAAACAGAGTGTGGTGCATGCTCAGCAGCTGGTGGGTAGGTGCCCTGGTCAGGGAAGGCAACACCTGGCTCTCCGGATGCATGGGCCCTGTGAAGGGCTCGTTGAGGGGAGGGGAAGGCTTTGGGCTAAGGGCGTCCTCGCTGGAGGGCGGGTTGGGGCTGATGCCGTTCACGTAGGTGGTGATAGGAAGGGTCTCTGTGGAAAAGGCAGTGATGGTCGCCTCAGGAGAGTGTTCCTTTTTTTCTGTAAAGACAAAGTCATGGGCAAAAAAGAGTAAGCATGCTTTCAGATCCACATATTCAGCAGGATTAACAAGCAGCACTGTTCCATCTGCAAGATGAGGACAACAGGAATGAATCATGCATTCGGTCCCGAAACAAGTGGGTACCTGTAATTGCAGTGGACACATGGACGATGGTGTGTGTGCCTTCAATGAACACCGTATCCAAAGGGTGCTCTGAGGAGAGGGCCGATGTGGTGACCGTGACGGTCTCCACCTTGGGCTTACGGATGGTCAGCATGTAGGGATGCACGTCCAGAGAGAAATTGCGATTATGCTTCCCACCTAAATCTGAAGATGAACAGGTATTAGGCGTGTTCAATGAAAAATACCAAATTATTTATTTTGCAGAAGTATGTCATAATTTAAATTTTACCCAGTCTGAAGTGCTGCATACCTTTAGTGGCAGGGTATTGTGTGCTCTTGCTGTCCACACGTGTGGCAACAAAGTTGTCCGCCACTGTTTTCCGCCTGAGTGGCTTAGGTTTATCGGGCTTGCCGTTGTTCTCCATACGTGTCAGAGTCGTGGGTTCCTTCACAAGGAATACAGAGATCAGCTCAGTTTCAAGTGCGCAGCTCAAAGAGCTAACAGCAATGATCATAGCACAGCTCGCTAAATACCAGGCTCTCCATCTTCCCTTCAAACAGCCCTCGTACACAACTCGTTTCGAGAGGCTACATTTCCCGCAGGGCCTCTTTAACTGAACACCCCCTGCTGAGTCATCTGAATAAAAAGTGTTCAGATATTTTTTGCTTATATTGAACCCTGTGTTTGTTTATTCATGCTTCTCACCAATAAAAACTATTTTTTTGCTGTGCACCCACACAGTAAGTGTCTACCACTGATGTTCAAAGTTAACGGATTTCCGAATAGGACACACAGTTTGGGAGTACTTCAATGCAAAGGGACCATGTAAAATGTAGGTTATATTTATATTACCCCTAGCATCCCCATTAGACTGACAATACTTGAAAGAAACACATGTCTAATTAGTTCTCCGATAAGTGACCTAAATCATCTTAATCCTTTTGGTGAATGGCTTACTTTGAACGATTGAGGAAGAGGATTGGATGAGGGTATCCATTTGATCTTCTTGCGGGGGCGTTTGATCACCATTGGCTCTCCCAGCTCACCCATCCCTAGGATGGAAGGGTCCATGTTGGGGTCTATGGTCTGTATGCCAGAGTCCCTGACGGTGGGCGTGGCATCATGGTTGGACTGGGCCAAGGCCGCCAGCAGCTGCCTCACCACATTGTCATACATGAGGTCACTCTCGTTAGTGATAAAGTCCAGGCGGTTGAGGGACTTAATGTGGTCCCGGTTCTCGTTGCAGAACATCGCCAGGATGTTGATGTCACAGAATTGGGACTTTTGCCACCGGCGGCGTGTTTTGATGCCCACTTTGTGCAGCTTGTCAAACACAAAGTTGGATTTGCGCACCACGAATAGATGCAGCAAATTAATGAGGATGATGAGGTTCATGGTGCAGAGCAGGGAAATGTCCACGGCCGCCATGATGCGCTGCAGCTGCACCGAGGGCAGCTTGCAGTTGACGCTGAGCTTCAACTCCTGGTAACTGCTGGTGTCCGGGGGCCCGCCCAGAGCACAGGTGAACTCATTCTGCCGTTGGCGAGCATAGTAGATGCTCAGGTAGGAGATGGGTATGGAACTGAGGCAGATGATCGCCAGGTGGCGCGCCAGGTAGATCTTAGCCAGGAAGTTGCTCTGGCCTCGTCTCTCCAGGTACTTCTCAAACAGGTTCTGCTCCGGACTCTTCTCCTTCTCCGCGTTCTCTATGATCTCCCGCCGCTCCCGCTCGGTGATGCCGGGCCCCTTGGATTGGATCTGCTTCTCGATCTTCGGGGCCCGCCCCTCGGCCGCTCTGTGGTAACAGTTGTCTATCTCGTGGAGCAGGAAGTTGAGCTCAGACGTGAGCCGCGTGGAGGCTAGGAACTCCCACCCCAAGGCAGGAATGTACATGATGCCAGCAAAGGCCAGCAGAGCGTAGGGTAAAAATTTGTGTTGAAACAGCGATGGCCGGACGTTAGCCTCAAGGCCAGGTATAGCGTCCAGCAGCTCTGTCCAGCAGTAGCCTCTTGCGTACAGTGCCTGGTCTCTTGTGAAGTTGTGTGGTGTGTAACAGTATATGGACTCCTCTGAGGGTGGAAGAAAGATATGCAGGTTATTGTTTCATAAAAGCCAATTTGGATTTCATATGATGCAATCTTAAAAGAATCAGCCCAATGAACAGATCAGATCAGTTTACATGCTGCCAGTTTAAGAACAATTCCAAATTCTGATTTGTTTTAACGTAAGAAGAGATCATCAGAATTCATACATCTCCACAAACCAAGGGCTGTATTGTCTTTGAAATCACTGACGTTTCATGTTTATAATAGTGTTGCCATTATTTGGGGTATCAGCAAGCTTTCAGCATGTCAGTGCTGCTATGCAGAAAGCCTGACTCAGCAGCAACCTAGCAATCCTCCCATCCAGTCCAGATAGATAGCCACAATAGATAGTCACACTTTCCATGAGTCCCTCTAAGGGGAATAATATTTTGGAGTTGTTTGAGTTGAGGGATAAAGAAAAAAAATGGTTAGATGCAGGTATGGTTTGATAGGATTGAGTTTCAGATCCGATGCAAATGAGTGTGGATATGCTATGAATGAACAATGAATTTTGGCTTTGGTTAGGTGGCCTTGGCTTTAAAGAAGAAGAAAAAAAAGTTAGTGAGCATGGCACTGTGTATGAAGAGAAGAACATTTGTGCGGGACATATGTAGTGCCGGGCCACTCGAGAGAATATCGCCCTCTAGTGGCTACGAGACTTACCAGCAAAGTTGCGGGTAAATACAAGGGTGACGAGCAGGATGGGGATGATGACGGTCCCTATGGTGACGACCCGATCGAAAGGCAACTCCAGTTTGAGCTGGACCATCAAGCCCGCCAGAGCCCCGCCCTTCTCATCCTGAGAGGACCCGGGCATGATGAGCTCCTTCAGTTTCTCCCCAGCCAGGAGAGCGGTGGCCATGTCTAAGTTCTGTTCGAAGAGGTTCTGCATCCGGGAGCCAGGGGACACACACAACCACCCCCTCTGGGCCGGGGAGAACGCTGCCTCTCCCTCCTCTGGCTAGAGACTCGCAGTCGGAACACACACACACGTGGGCAGGTGCCCGCGAGCATATGCACACCTGTAAAATTGCAGGGGGCCACTTCAGTCTCTGTAGCAACGCACAAGGAGGGCCAGGTGTGAATGGGGGCTTGTCCTCTCCGGGGTTGCGTTGTTCTCTCTCCTTGACTCCCGTCCTGCCCCGCTCTGCAGGTGAAAAGACTTGATGTTAGGCTGAACAGTTGCTGGCTTTCATTTTATTGAGTACATTATTGGTTCACTGTACCGTCTGCTGGCCTCAGCAGCCCACACACTCTGGCAGGAAGATGAATGAGATATGTTTAAGAAGTCTCCTTGTGATCCCAAGGGAGCTTGGTTTACTGAATCGATGAGCATGTATTTCCTGAAATGCATAATGCATGATATGGTGAGACTAACAATACCCAGACCTTGTACAATTCTGTTAAAAGAGGGAAAATAAAGTAATCGAGGGGATTATCTATATGACCCTCGGTGTAGCTTATCCTTCTTCAGAAGCACTATACCCTCTCCTGTCTTTCTTTTAGACAGGCTGACTCTGACTGATTCGTTGGCCAGTGGAGTGTGCGAATCGGTTCACAACTGAGTGTTTTTGCCTTTGATCGATCAACGACAAGAAAGGAGACATTTACATTTTTCTTGAGGGTGCTAACTCATTAGAGAGTTAACAAGAATACAGGGTTGCTTTGGCAGGGTAGAAAACAGGGTTGCTTTTGCAAATACAAACAGCTGCTACAGCACATCCTTCAACCTTCAGAAGTCTACAATTTGCACTATTGCACTGTTGCACTATTGCTACATAAACACGTGCCATCAAGGTCTAGATATCTTAAAGCTTGTGTAGGATAACATGGAATCTAGCAGGGAGGTTGCAAATGGCAAACAACTGAATAAATATTTTTTTCTCCAGATTTACATGATTTGGTCAATCATTGAATTTGTATATATAACTGCCATGTGGACATGGCAGGGTATAACTGATGTGACGGTTAGGATATCTTTCATGTGTGTGACCTGTCAAATATTGTCCAAAAAAGCGATATAATTTCAATAAAACTACTAAACTATCACACATGTAAGTTTGTAGGCCTTATTCTGGTCTCAATGTGATGTTCAAAACCACTTCTGCATTGTGTGTTTATTTAAGTAAATCACATTTTACATTTTTGGATTGTGACATCAATGACAAATTATGCAAAATAGCTCATTATGCAAATTAATTGTATGAATACATTATGCTTATGGGTGATAAAAAAAGATTTCAACCTGATAATGCACCATAATATTTCAGTGTGACACGATTGGGATATCATTGAATGTGTAAGCAGAATGTTGTATGAGGAAATGGTATAATATATACATGATGTGACAGATATCTTTCATGTCAGTTATCTGTCAAATATTGAATAAAAGGTATCCAAATGGTAAATAATTTCAATATAACATCACATCATCAGTGGACCAATACAACTGTAATTTTCGGGATTTGATATGGGCCTACATGCACATGGACAATTATCTGACAGCTGCAGCTAAAATTAATTCAGACAGCCAAAAGGAAATCTCAACCGCCAGAATAACATGATTAAAATGCTAATAAATGACCTCAGCGTGACCTGCCTTCCAGGCAGTAGATGAAGGGACGTCTGCTCGATTTTGTCTCTACATATCATGTACTGTCTATACGTGGAATCTGGACATGCCTAATGAGTGATGTCATACTGTTGGGATATTGTCTGCAATCTGTCCAATATTAAGCATCATAAGGGTGCATCTAACCCTAACCCAAGTGGGCTACGGGTGCTACATATTGGTGGTGGTTAGTGAGGTCCCCCCTTCACTTTAGGCGTCTTTGAGTGTTATTAATTATTATTATTCTTCATTTTTAACCTCTGTTTTCCTTTTATTCCTAGTCTGTTTTACATAGTTTTGAATGATGACTATATGCTCTGTAAGGTGACCTTGGGTGTCTTGAAAGGCGCCTCTAAATGAAATGTATTATTATTATTATTATTATCATTTCGTTAAAACAACAAAAATTTACTTTTCTGGAAGTGAATTACATGAATTTGGGGTTAGATTATTTGGAGGCTGCCAAAATGATTTCACAGACCGCCAAAGGAAAATCTTGACCACCAAAGGAAAATCTGGACTGCTGAAAGTTGAATACTTTACCTAACCCAAATAAAAAATGAATGAATATCTTGCACGTTGTCTAAATAATAAATTGTCATTTTACTTCCTACTTTTTATAGTCTCTTTTGTCTCAAACCTTGCCCTGACCCTAACCACAAAAAAAGTAAAGTATAAGAGAATTAGCGCCATCTTGTGAAAAACATGCATGGTTACTGTCGTGTCCACATTTGGCTATAAACATAAATGAAAGAAGGACTAGGCCTGAAATAACTTGATAAGTTAGCCCACCTGGCCTACCAAGTTACTTCAGAACTTAAGTTAAATCTAACCTAAATAAATAAGGAAATAGTACAACTTTCAAATCTAACACAAAACAATGTTTTACCAAACTGTTTTATTTTTGGCCTTACACACATACATCTTAGGAGCAAGCATGTACCATTATGGCCCTCAAAAAGGTACTAATAGTTACTTTAAAGGTCTAATAGTAGGTCCAAGTGTAGCGGCCTGTACCTTGGGGGACAGAAATGGACTACTATTTCTGACAGTGTTCCTAATAATATCCTAGCATATTTTAGGCTTTGCCAATCCAAAAATGTAGACAACACAAAACTCTTCACGACCATATGAACTCACTCATTCCTTATTTTACTTTTTATGTTTATAAGAAAGTTTGACTACATTAGATTTTCACCAATATCCTCCCCGTAGAAAACTACATAGGATCAGTAATATGCTAAACTTATAGTTTATATGAATGGAATTGCACGCTTATCATAAACTGTAAGCCACTCTTTTCCAGATGTAGCATACTAGCCTATATGGGTAGAATAAAGTTTTTACCGCGCCATTCTACTGACTCCCAATGACATAACGTCTAACCGATCTTTTAAAAAAACAAAAATAACACCAAAGGAATTCCACCTATCCGAGTGAACTTATGGCATCTGTGTGACCAATGACGGGAAATATCCAGGCATATTGCATGTTTTATAATGTAGGCTATTATTATAAAAACCAAATCCTGAGTCAATTGATTATGTTAAACAGAATATCCCAAGCCCTGCAGGAATAAATGAACCCCAATTGGAGGCATCTCATTGCATTGCGCGGTTGTATCCTCCACGGACCCGCGCCATGCAGCAGCAGCAGCGGCTGTGCGTTCGACACCCAAACAGCCCAAACACGAGATGCTCAACATTTGGGTCGACCGGAGCAGAGTGCGGTCCGATATGTCGGACTTTTTGGGCTCAGTGACACTCAGCAAGCATGCACCTGCATCAACAATCTACCTGTGCGCATTCGCTAACGTGCTTTAGAAGAAACACGCCAACCCCATCATGCAGTGCAGAAGCCGTTTCTTTCCAAACGATGAACACACACTTGAGTACAACATGTCCATACAGGGATATCACGAATGTCTGTGTACTCACCGGCCTCTGTGTACGTCCCTGGTGCAGTAAAGAGTTAATCTGCAGTGCGGGCTAGCCGCTATACAGCGTGTATCCGGGCTCACCGGTTTGTTCCGCTTTCACCCCCCCAGTCTGCCTCTTACCCTCCCCACTCCTACTGGTGCCTCCTCTTGCGATCAGAGGATGAGATAAGAGTAGTGCATATGTCTTAGCTGTCGGCATCGAGTGCAAACACCAGCAGATCACGCTGGCGCTTCAAAGTGACGATGCTCTACGGGTGATGCTGAAGCTGAGGAGGCTACCTCATCCTCTCGGACATCATTAAGTCGCCTCACTTGATGTATACGTTAACACGTCTTCAGGTGTCAATAGCGGCTCGTATACATCCTCAAAGGTTCATTATGTTGAAATCATGATAATTTTCGGATGGATAATGCATTATCCATCACGAATGATATACATGGGATTCGTCAGACGTCGGTGCTTTTGGGATGTCTGTGGAAACACTAGTGACGTGCCTGTGTTGTTATCGGCTGTCATTCTTGACATGTTTGAATCAAGGTGTCGGTCTGGTATGATCTACATTCTACCATGCATCCACACTTTTTGCCCAGATGAGGGCATTCCTTAGGCTACAAGTGGTCGATAATGTTTGCTCCATCTGCAGATAGGCTACATGAGCGCAAGCGACGCGGCGAGGAGACCGCCTCTTCCAACCGGATTTAACCGGTTGGGGTTGCCGCTCCTCAAGACTGCTGTTTCCAAACTGGGATATATACAGCGATCACTAAAGCAGCGCAGTCAGATTAGGTTTCCATCAGATGAAGCGCGCCGCTGTTTGTCTCCTCTATATCTTGAGAAATGATCTATCGCCGACACGGTCCTTATTGGCAGTTGCTGCTGTCCTTGGTGCTGATTCCACAGAAGCGATGCGGGAACGTTCTTGCAAAGTGCAAGACGTTAGTGAATGTTGAACCTGACATGGTGACACAACTCACCTTGCGGAACACAGGGAGGCTCAAGCTTGGGAACAGTAGAACAATCTTAATGGTTTACTGACCAAATAGAGGGGTGCACAATGCATGGTATATAATAGATACGCTTGCTATAAAATGAAAAGAAAAAACGTATAAAACAATACAGGTTTAAAGTTAGAAATATATTTATTGTCTATATGCAAGGGAAACAGCGCCCAAGGCTTGTTGGTCAACAGTAGACTTGGCATGAACAGAGAGCCTGCGGCCTTTAAAATAAAAACAACTCTACCCTGACAGCAAAATAAATAATTACTCAACGTTTTTGATGACATTGCTTATCGATGACATATCATCCAAAATGCTTGATATATCTTTTTCTTACATTTTTAAAAATACCTTATGTAAAACGATTCTGTCATCGATATTTGTACATATCTTTCTTATGATAACCCCTTCGAGCAGTTTCCCATTGTGTGGAACAATATGTTCTTTTCTATTCTAGACCTTTATAAACTTGTTTTAAGGAGCCACAGTGCATTAAATTCAATTTGTATGCAAATTAGGGTCTTTAATTAATCTGTTTACATTAACCCTTTGACTTTGCACCTTGCTTAATGTCAACTGTTTCTGCACGCATCGACATTCTAAAAGCACAGGAATAAAGAATTACTTCTAGTCATCACATTGGACGCAAATGAAATGAACACATCCATCTCTCTCTCTCTCTCTCTCTCTCTCTCTCTCTCTCTCTCTCTCTCTCTCTCTCTCTCTCTCTCTCTCTCTCTCTCTCTCTCTTTCTCTCATGCAGTTCGTGCAATTGTCGTCACACACACATGAATATTCTCCATCTCTGCATTCATTCCATTTTAAAAGGGTTCACTGAGCCATTTGGACCACCACTGACTTCCATGCCCTGTCTTTGTCAAAGTCACGGATCGTTCCATTGGACGCTTGCTGCAGTGGAAGCAGAATGGAGATGACAAGAAAGAGGACAAAACGGAAAACAGGGGGGAGGGGGGGATTGAGATGCAGCAGAATTATCTTAGTTCCTTGTTTTATTCAAAGATTGTGTGATACATAGCAATTGTTCTACCCTATAGTATCCTGTGTATTCTAGTCAAGTCAAGTCTACATTATAGTCCAGTCTGTATTGTAGTCAAGTCAAGCCTATAGCTTAGTCTAGTCTACATTCTAGTCAAGACAAGTCTATAGCTTAATCAAGCCTATATTCTAGTCAAGTCGAGTCAATCGCTTAGTCCAGTCTATATTCTAGTCAAGTCCAAGTCTATAGCTTGGTCCAGTCTATATTCCAGTCAAGACATGTCAGTGGCTTTCTCCAGTCTAAAATATCGTCAAGTCCAAGTACAGTCTATATTTTAATCCTGTTGAGTCTATTGCTTACTCCAGTCTATATGCTAGTCCAGTCTTGCTAAGTCAGATGGGGTCTGGTCCATCTTGTTCCCTGTGCTGGGTTGTTCACACACACTGGGTTGTCTGGTCTAAATATTTCATGGCTGGTACCTTGGAGAGCCTGGATGGAGAGCGGAGACGCTCCTCCCACACGGGAGCCCCTCTGCGCAGCTGGCTCTTGTAGGCGGCACAGTGCACCACGGTGGCCAGCGTGAGGACCGCCTGCACCAGCAGCAGCAGCATCAGGATCAGCAGCAGGATGTCATAGGATTGCTGGAGCAGAGACACACACACACACACACACACACACACACACACACACACACACACACACACACACACACACACACACACACACACACACACACACACACACACACACACACACACACACACACAAACACACATACAGAACACAAACAACCAATTATAATCACTACAGTCAAGGGTCAACTAAAGCTGATTGAATTCTCACATCAAGTAATCTATGAGTTCTGTCAATGTGTGCGTCTGTCTGTATCTGTATCCGCTTCTGAACAACATCCATCTATTCTAAGTATCACACATACAAAGACACAACCACCTTAGACGTGGGCACTTCCTGCAGGAAGATCTCAACGAAGCTGAGAGCACTGCAGGACAGGAAACCAGAGGCGGAGAAGAGCAGGGGGGACGTCACACTGCTGATAGCGATCAGCGCCTCCACCTGGAGGAGGAAGGCGGTACTGATAGGTTAAAGACCAGGGAGGAACCGGGGATCAGAGGCAGGCTGTGGAACGAACAGAGACTCATTTAGCGGCGGTGAACGTCGGAGATTAGAGAATTACTAAGAGAGAACCAGATCTGGTAACCTGAGGTAATCTTAATGAAATGAGCCATACACAAAGGGTGTTCACCATGGTTGTTTGGGGCCTTTCGGCCGAGGACTAAGCTTGATATTGATTTACTTACAGGTTGATAAAGGTGGACACAGGATTTTTTTCATTATTTTGGATTTTATTGGAAGTTGCAGTGGGTTGCCTTTGAAATAAAAGCCAGTGACATTATCAGAGGAATGCTTACCTTCTCAGAGGGAAATTCTTTAAATAAGAAGAAGGCAGGGTTCTTACCAGACATTTGTTTGGGTATTCAGACACAACATGACTGGCGATGGCACTGGGAAAACACTGTGAGAGAGGCAGAATAAAAGCAAAGGTCTGCAGTAAGGCTTTCGCGAGACTAAGCAATTAAATTTCAATTATTCATTTAAAGCCCGTTATAGACCCAACATTTAACATGACCATCATTGAATTAAGTTTACAACATCATAGAGTCATAAAGAGTCATAAAGCTGTAACCTGTAACCTGTAACCTATAGTAGTATATTTGCATTGCAATACTTTACATCTCTGGCTATTTATTACATTAAAGTGCTGTTAATGATGTAAAGTAAACCAGTAGTGTAATAATAATCTGTGATCTGTGAATGCATTTAATTTCTTACGCAATTAGTTTTGATTGTTAAACTGTTGTGGGTTTAATTAGCCATTATTGAAAATTGAGGTATAAAGCATCACAGACTTTGCTTTGTGCAAAATCGATATCTTCTCGACCATTATACATTGCAGGATAATTTCATTATCGTAGCAAGGTACAATTAATGAATAATGAAAGGACACCAGGCAGGAAGTGCAGTCTGTTACATTTCAGTGTTTTGCCATGATATGCTTTAACACAGTTGATGTCCTTACACTAAGGTCACGTATGGCATTTTTGTGTACTCCCTCAAGTGAGACACGATTGTCATTGAAAGACCCGGAGAGAAACCTACAGCGACCAGGATCCAGAAGAAGGTGACAGACAGGTAGGGGCCGGGTTGCAGCGCGTCCATGTTGAGAGCGATGATGCCTCCGAATACAGCCGAGATTCCCACAATCACCTCAATGACCTGTTACAGTGGAACAACAACACCTCATGGAGTGAAACGCATCAGAGAAAAGCCGCATCTTCCGGAAATTGACTTGACTCACCGAGTATGCCTTAAGCACTCGCGTGGGGAAGACTGCGGGGGTGAACACCAGGGCCGAGTCGAATGTGGCTGGCTGACATCATGTGGGAAAGGAACAAACACACAGAGGCGCATGGGTTTGAGGACACAAGTCATGGTGGCATGAGAGGGACATCGGGAGCAAGCGAGGAAGGGGAGGAAGAACCTTTTTGTGGCAGCAGCAGTCCTCTGCCGAGCGAGCGGACAGGATGACAGTACAGGCCATCAACACCTCCAGCAAGCTCATCAGGACCAGGTTGAAGTTGATCTGAAGGGTGTTTCGGGAGGACACGTGGAACAAGCTTTTAAGTAGAAACTAAATCTGGGTTTCTAGTGCCTTGGGTCATGACGAAAGGCGCTATGAAAAAATCGAATATATATTCTAATTGATTTTAGCTCAACTGTTGCTGGGATTTAGGACGACGGAAGGGTGAATTATTTGAGCACACAAGGAGATGTAAAAGGAACTAGGTAAGCAAACACATTTATGCAAGGGATTTACATTAACAGCAGATGGACTCAAGACCAGTTTGCAGCCAAACCAAACCAGACAGGTGGTTGTCACAGCAAAGGTGGATACATAGATCACCTGGAAATCAGCCACCTGAGGAAGGAACAAATATGTAAACAAACACTTGGTGTATAATGTTTAATGCATAATTACTTTAACCAAAATATATGTATAATGAAACCTTTACGAGAAGTTATATGCATAATTAAAACCAACTTACTGCAACATGTCTGTTTTTGGCAATGGCAAAACTAGCAAAGGCTGCAGGGATGCCCTATAAAAATAACACATCACATTTGGAATTGGCAACGGTACAAGTGTAACACCATTTCATTGTGTGTGTGTGTGTGTGTGTGTGTGTGTGTGTGTGTGTGTGTGTGTGTGTGTGTGTGTGTGTGTGTGTGTGTGTGTGTGTGTGTGTGTGTGTGTGTGTGTGTGTGTGTGTGTGTGCGTGTGTGCGTGCGTGTGTGCGTGTGTGTGTGTGTGTGTGTGTGTGTGCGTGTGTGTGTGTGTGTGTGTGCAACCAATCAGAGTCATAGCTGCTTCTTCTTCTGCCTGCTTCTATTTCAGATATGGGCAATTTACACTTGTGTGAGATGGTCACTTACAGAGCCTGCAGCGCAACGCAGGTAATCCATAGCAACAGGAAAGACATTGCCCAGGTACAGAGAGAAACCAGACACTATCAGCAGACTTCCCTAGGGTGGATGCACATATACCCATACACATACACATGTGAAAACACGCGCACACACACACACACACACACACACACACACACACACACACACACACACACACACACACACACACACACACACACACACACACACACAATGATAAGTCAAAATGCCACAGGCAATGTGACACACAAAAGAAACATAGAAACATACATAGACAAACTAGGGACACACTTTGTACATTTTGATTAAACAAACAAAAAAATCACAACATATTGAGGAATTGGATCCATTCTTGACAACTGTAAGCAATGCTCATTGCATCTTCCTCAACTGTGCCCACTCTTCTTTTCCCTTGTTATTTAGCCGACTCCTTTTTCCTACAAAAATGTTTCATAAACAAGTTTACTGGTTTATTCTGCTATGGATTTTGTAAAAGCAGGCACACTAAAATAACACCACAACAGAGCTTAATGATGTTATGGTTCAATCAAATTTCATCTTGCTTTTTCTCCTCGTTATACAACACGAAGCACAACACACAATTTACCCTTTTCACTGAGACGTCATCTTGGGAAAACCAAAGGTGTTTCTCATCACATAGTTACAGGTCTGCTCCTTTTACGTGTCAGGGCACAGGTAGATAGATTCAAACAGCAGGGCTATGACATCCGGGTGACACCTGTGATTATCTGACGATGACGCCTCTGTGCAAATAGCCTATTAATCACTGCTGGATCCTACTCAAATTTCAAAAGAAAGCTCTCAGAAATACCAAATCCATCCAATTTGTGGGGCACCCAACCGAGCAGTGCGTCTCCCGTGTCCCCTCTAACATTCCCCCCCCCCCCCCCCCCCTCTCTCTCTCTCTCTCTCTCTCTCTCTCTCTCTCTCTCTCTCTCTCTCTCTCACCCCAATGAGCACGCTGTACAGCCAGGCCCTGCAGCTGAAGCAGGCGTGCCTCATGGTCCTGGGCTCGTCCAGCTGTAGGTCACTGGCCCTCACGTCCACCGTGTAGCTGTCGCGCTCCGGCCGCTCCTGTTCCACGACCACGCCCCTCTCGTGGGACCTCTCGCGCCCCCGGTCGGCACTCCGCCTCTCCAGGGTCCCGCTACAGCTTCCTCCACCACCACCGCCCCCACCACCACCACCACCCATGCCCATCACCACAATCCCCCGCTCCAGGCTGCCCCGCTCCAGGCTCCCCCGCTCCAGGCTCCCCCGCTCCAGGCTGCCCCGCTCCAGGCTGCCCCGCTCCAGGCTGCCCCGCTCCAGAGTACCCCGCTCCATGACAGCCATGTGGGTGTAGGTGAACTCCGGGTCGCGGCGGGCCGACAGCTCGTCTCGCTGCATGGTGCGGACGGCAGGCGGGGTGGCGGGGTGGCGGTGCGGGGGGATCCAAACTGGACCGCACGCTATCGTAGCGGCTTCTGAGGAGGGAGTGGGAGTGCTGGTGAGATGATGGCGAGGACGACAGCTTATTGAGTGACATTTGAGTTTGTAGTGTGTTTTGACGCTTAACTGGGATCGAAAACCAAGCAGGGGGTTCCCCTCCCAACAATCATGTTGTTGTTTTCTTCTTTAATCTCTCCGAGTAGTGAAGGGGTACATTGAACATTTGACCCAGGGCTTAATACACAGGGACCATCTGATGTCAGCCTCTACTTGTGAGGCAGCAGTTTTTATACTGTGGCAACAACGACAACTCAATAGCAATACATTATCCCTAATACAATCATGAAGCTCTCAGAAAGTTATGAGCTACTTTGGGGAAGTTGACAGTAAAAGTATGAGGTAATTTGAGCACGGCATCCAAAACAAAATCAATGAATGTTGCATTAAAGGGAATGAGAAGCAGCATTAGGGGCTACTGAACCGTGCATTTGAAAAACAACCCTCTTCCCAGCCTCCTCTCCCCTCAGAGCCAACAAACTAAAACACACAACGCTTGCTTCAGCTTCAGGCTTCAACTATTTAATGACTATCGGTTGCCAAGGACGTGCAGGACTCTCTAAAACCACTTTCTTTTTTTTAGTAGGCTATAGCAGAGATACACGTTGTCCACTTACCTGTTGTGTTGCACGCCTGTTCCTGTCCGAGTATTTTCATTGAAGTAGGTCTAATCCCTCACCCGCTCAGAGGACACTTAGTGTGTTGTCTCCGGTTGCCTCCACCACCCATCTCTCCCCTTGCCTCTCCTCATTTTTTCACCCTGCTTTCTCCTTAATCTTGGATTCTCTACTTATTTTTTCTATCTCTCCCTCTCGCCCACTCTCTCTTTACTCCTCGCTCGCTCGCTCTCTCTCTCTCCTGCTCTGTCCTGTCCGATGTTCATGAAAAAGAAGTGAAGCGTTTTTTTCCCTGTTCAAAGCATGGAACAAACACAAAGTGCTCTTGTGTGAGCCGTGCACTCTCTGCCAGAGGACGACGGGCGGTGAATGACAAAGAGGGGGGCATGAAGGGGCTCACTCAGGGGGGAGTTCTCACTGGGGCATAACACCCCTGCTACTCTCTCTCTCCCCCATGTACCCTCTCTGATCTCCCCCATGTACCCTCTCTATTTATTTTATTTTATTGGTTTAGTTCAGGGACATTGCACACTAATCAACATTCAAAATGTAAGTGAGCCAGAGTTAGCCTAGGAGGCTAGTTTTCATCAGTTTTCATCTCTGATCTCTCTCTCTCTCTCTCTCTCTCGCCTCTCTCTCTCTCTCTCTCTCTCTCTCTCTCTCTCTCTCGCCCTCTCTCTCTCGCCCCCTCTCTCTCTCTCTCTCTCTCTCTCTCTCTCTCTCTCTCGCTCCGTGTTTCAACCCACTCGCGGAGCACATACAGACTAAGGGACCCAATTTTCAGACATTCCAGTTTGAGTTCCCAGGAACGCACGGTGTGAGGGGTATTTATACAGTACACGCACTGGGGCAACACGCTGAGCCCGTGGGACTGTTGCAGAATACTAAACAAAGACACACCTAACGGACTCTGGGAAATAATCAACAGGAACATTGCCCCAAACGTCCGTCCCCCCCCCCCCCCCCTCGGTGTCCCCCTCTCTGGGTCTCCTCTTGTTATTACACTGCCTGTAGTTACGTCAGCCAACCAACCAGGCCCATTAAGTCTAAATGGCCAAACTGGGCTTTAACAAAAGGCGTTTGGCTCGATTCCGTCGTTTCCAAGTTCTGCACGGATAAGTAGTTGTTAGTGTTGAACTCAGGAAATGTGTCGCGTTACAGTATGTGTGTGTGTGTATGAGTGAGAGAGTGAGACAGAGAGTGTGTGTGCCTGTGTGTGTGTGCTTGTGTGTTTGCGTGCAAGAGTGTGTGTGTGTTCGTGTGTGTGCGTGTGTGTGTTTTTGCGTGTGTGTTTGCGTGCAAGAGTGTGTGTGTGTTTGTGTCTATGCGTGTGTGCGTGCGAGCATGCGTGCGTGTGTGTGTGCGGTTGAATATGTGTGTCACAGTGGGTCAGCGTACGTCTGTGCCTCACCTCAGTTACTTTGTACTAATGTATTCACAGAGGCAAGTGTGTCTGCCCTGGATTGCATTCAGTCTTTCACATGGCAGCACATTCCGTGAGACATTGTTGTTGGGCAGTGGTGGTAACTATGGTAACTAGCCTACTTGACAACGGCTGTCACCCATACTTCACCTTTATTCTGCCCCTGCTGCCTAGTTTAACATGCACGCACACGCACACACACTCAAACTCACGCACGCAATCCCCAACACATACACACAGACAGGCACACACATACACACAGACGCACACACAAAATCAAAGTCACATACACACACACACAGAACTACATATTATTGTAGATTGGCCTTTGTTGACTATCATTTGAAACTTGCATTTGGCCGCTCTATTTTGATTGATTAGACTTGGGCGTCTTGGACGTCAATAATAATACAAAGGTCGCCCTATGGTCTCTAACAGTCATTCTCTCCTCTTTATCTAGGGAGGGCAGAACAAGACATTGGGTTTGCGTTGTCCTTATGTTTTTTGACACTCATGAAGCAGAGAATGAATGAGCGTATAGCGCTGCTGAAGTAGTGCTCGCACGTGGCTCCATCTGGAACAGGTTGGCCCCCAGCCCAGGGCAAGCAGGACTGTCAATGAAAATCAATGCTATCAATCATCAGGGCTAATTTAGCTTTTGTCAGTCTAGATAGACTCCCAAACGCTACACACTGTAATAGAAGGAAGCAAAGGATCTATTGTAGCCCTATGCAGCAATTTATTGATAGCAGTGCTGGGGTAGGGGGGATTGAATGATTGATTTTTGTTATGATGAACAATGATGAAAACATTTTTGTCCCCCTAAACACTTAAATTAGTTCTCTATAACTTAGGAGCAACAAGTACCTCTCAATGGCTATCTACTTGAGTGTGTTCCCTCACCCACAGACAGGTATAATTCCCTTTTTGTATGCCCATTCCAGAAGATGATTAGAATCAAAAAGTGTGTGTGTGTTGTCTTGTCTGAGCGTTTAGTAGTCGGATTTCCATAACATGATTTAATTCGTGTGAACAATTGAGAGCAACAATGCCTTTGATTAAAAAAAATAAACATGAGCAAAGGACCACAGATGCTACAACTGCTACCAAACAAAACAAATTCTACCTTGTGTTGTTCTGTTGCAGTATCATAGCCAAAGGAATCTCACCTCATACAGCCTTCTTTATATTAATCTTTAGAGACAAAACACATTAAAGGTCACACATTGTATACATTTGATGTGATTTAACAATCCCTGAAAAACACAGCTAAGCAGCGTATGCTTTCACCACGGAAATGCCCAAGGTATTTCCTCAAATGGTTTCGACTTTCAATCCCTTTCAAACAACCGAAACACAACGTTTGGTTGAAACACATCGAGACACACATCATGCAGACAACAAAAATATGTTCACAATTTTCCCGTCCTTTCCTTTTCATCGTGTCCATGCATCTCTTTAAGCATCGTCTAAAACTAAAACAGAAATACAAAAACAGTCATACCTCTGACATGCAACGCTTTAACAGAGAGTTACTTTAAAAGTAGCCTTTGTACAGCTTACTGTTTACAAGTTTATAATGGTAAGACATGAGAAAACATCTGTGGCTATATATATGTACATTAACTTACATATGAACAATATTTACACCATAAAAGGAGCAAGGAAAGTGTCTTGATTACCACAATTAATTTGCTTGATTTTCCTTAGTTTGCTTTAGTCACATGATTGGTATATATCCGTTTGTCCTGGTTTGTAAAGAAGCATTAGTTTAGATAATGTAACTGCAAGTGAAGTTCAAATACTTGATTGTTCAACGATACTAATGACAGTTTTTCTTTGTGTACCATTGTATTAAACAAAGAGAAATAATACAATTGCTACTTATTTTTGGATAGGTGTTGTGGACAAGAAGAGAGGAAAGCATTATATATTTTCTTACATAACTATACGACCTGCAGTAGAATCGGCCTACTACTAAGAAACAACAACGACTGCTTGACTTAAAAAAATATTGGAATGTTTCACTGTCATACCTTTAAACTACAGCGGACAATGCTAATGGGTTGTGTCGACGGCTCTTGCTTTTCTACCAGAAAACACTAGCGACACAATGCTGTAGACTAGCTTGCTAATCCAACAGAGCTGTACTGAAGCTTTTTTGTCCTTCTGCTCTTCCCTTACAATTCTCTTTAAAGTTCCTACATTACAGTTCTGCTTGGTTCCGATGCATTACCAACAACTGCTACCATCAAACAGTAGGTTATAAAGTAGCAATGTTGTAACGACGGCGACCTTTATGTAGTAGTGCATAGCAAAAGTCTTATAGCAACAGAGCCGGCGGACAGATGGTTCACTAAATCTATGCTGAAAGGTAAAAACTAATTAGCATTTCAATGACATTCACAGCGACACACATTGCAGCTGCGGCAGTCTGTAACTCCCATTATTCTTTTTGTGTTTGTCATTTTCACCCTCTTGACAGTGTATCCATCGCTGGAGGATAGGCAGTCCTGCAGAATATGAATCATTTCCATGATCTGTCCTGTGGTCTATAAGAGGAAAGAGGAGGCGTGGTGGTGGTGGTGGATTTGGGGGGGAGGCTCAAACGATGGATCCCTTGGAGGAGGAGAGGTGGATGGACTGGATGCGGACCGCTAGCGTTTTCTCCAGCTCCTGCAGGATGTCACCGCCGGGGCTTTCTGGGGGTGTGTCGTACAGCAGCTGTTTGAAGGGCTCCAGCTCGATGAGGATCACCATGTTCTTCAGGAAGTAGCCCTCGATGTAGGACGCCAGCTCTGGGGCGTCCAGGAACTGCGGAGCACAAAGGAGAAGCCTTGTATGATATTCATCACAGGTTGTGAAGAAAGTGAGGTTTGTTCTTTTTTCGTTCTTTTTGTTGTTGCGGTTGTTGATTTTCAATCGCAAACATTCCGACACCAATATATCTTTGTAAAGTCCTCTGACTGATGCTTTCATTCAAAGCATGTACATACCATGGGCGGGGGGGACATAGCACAGATACGCACATGCATATTAGCTCAAGTGACCTGAATAACTACCTATGTGAGCGCCATGCACAGCCTACATAAGAAGCTATAGATTATTCCTCCTCATGTTTATATATAGCTTCTTGTCAGCTACTTCCTCAGAGAACCAGCTGTAGATGTCCAGGTACCTTGGTGTGATTGTAGAGCTCCACGCACGTCTCTGTGTTGATGTTCTTGGAGCAGATGATCTCGCAGTGCCTCTGCAGAGCTTCCAGCTGGAAGAACTTGGCCGCCGAGAGGAGCTGTGTTGCGATGAACAAAGGGTATCAGGGAAAACCTCAAAACACACAGTTTGTCCTCTGCCTAAAAGACAATGGCTGACCGCCCACTTCCATTGTGGTTCATGAAACTAGGATAGCAAGAAATACCCAGTTAATTATCAACATATGAATGAACATAATAACAAGCTACTCTTCAGACTCCAATTAAAACTAATGACTCATGGGTTATTTCCTGCATGAGAGTGTCTAACAACATGTTTTGGTAACAAGGCTTAACAACGTTTCTAATGTGCAAATCACCGCGTGTTAGATCAGCAGTCAAAGTCATTGTGATCATATGTTCATAGGAAGTCGCAATGCCAATTCTGTGGGGGATCATTAAACCCCGGCTGGCGAGCCACCTGGATGGCTGGCAAGAAAGTATTTAAACAATATGTGATAGCTTATATTAATGAATGAGGTAAAGCGAAATATTTGGAACGACGAGCTCACCTCCATCACGTCCGTGTTCCGAATGTGAACGGCGTCGGTTCCACCAAAGTACAAGTACTGCATCACCAGCTGCAACCATCCAATCAATATAAATACAGCCCAAAATAGACTATATAAGGCGATCATTGCCTAGGCTTACAATGGATGTTGCTATGGAAATAACGACACACTGTCTCTTATACAGTATACATATATGTATACATTTAATTTGAAAGTGTATGCATAGAGTGAAGCAATGTGCACACTTGTGTACAGCTCTGATTGTATTCAATTACCTGAAAGATGTGGTACTTGACATGGCTTATTTCAATGCAAGTATTTTCGCCTGAGGGCCGGTTTGCTAGGAGAGTCTTGAACCTTGGAAATATAGGAATTAACACAAAGGTATAAAAAGTGCAGAACGGTACTAGGAATAGGATGAGAAAGAGAGCGGGGGACACAGAGATATGTTAGCGGTGTTTGACGAAAAAAGTTTACGCCGAAGCAATGTAATTCAACGGGTCATTAATGTGTTAAGACGGCGTACTGTTTTTGCAGCAGTGGTGCCTTCGAACAAGGAGCGTCTATAAACAATCTCTCAACATCAGGCTCTGAAATATTCTACCCGATGGGTCATGTCAGCAGGGGTGCACACTTCATTGCTTCTCCGTCATATGAAGACAGGGCTGAATGTGAAATCTAGTGGTCCCGTTGAGTGAGATACACGCTGACATATCTCAGTGGCAAGGCATCGAGAGAGCCTGATGGATGAGCAGAGAGATGCAGGTGCCCAAAGTATCAGATAAAGGCTGGTGATCTCCTGTCTTCTACACGTTTTTCCTACTGTAAGCCTTTTTTGGGTTGAAACATTTTAAATGGAGAGACTTTCAAAATAAGAATAAAGGTACATATTAATTGTTTGCTACTTTTTAGGGACATCAAATGTATTCACACACACTAACCCAGAAATGTGATTTGCCAATATACAAATAAATAAAAATGACTTCATATTTTGTGATATATTGTATGTATTTCTATACCTGTTGGAGGCTGTAAAGAGGAGCACTTTGTGTGCATAAAAGGGTTTTCCCTCCACCAGAAAGGTAACATCTGACATGTCCTTGTTGTTCAGGAAGTGAGGATCTGAAAGACATGAACAGACAACAGCCAAATGATGCCTACATGTAGCATCATATTTTCATACACTAGGGGGCATTATTTCCCCTCTTTACATGAGTGTTTCGCCCGAGATAATGTACCACATAGGCAGCTTTTCTTTCTCAATCATCAAAAACAAGCCCTTCTTCCCATCAGCTGATTGAATTAACTCATCGTATAAAGGCAGCAAAAGGGGAACTGAGGGAATGGCATAAAACGCTGTCACCTAAAGTCACACATAGCAAAACCTTTCAACACGTGTTTCTCTCCTTCTCCCTGGGATGGGTAAAGTGTTGAACATGTCACTCACCCAGACGGGATGTCTGTTTCCTCTTGATCTCGGTGAGTTTGGGAATAGGGTAGGGCCCGTAGCACTGGGTGAAGATCACCGACAGCTGCTGGCTGATCACCTCGTTCTGTTAAAAACACACAGACGCAGACAGACACACACGCACACACACACAGCCACAGAAACACATGAACACAAGCAGGCACGGGCGCACGCACACACACATACAGGCAGACAGACACACACACAGGCAAACATACAACAAGCATGCATACGCGCGCACACACACACACACACACACACACACACACACACACACACACACACACACACACACACACACACACATCAAAGCAGGCACACATACATGCACGCTCACACATACATGCACACACATATACACGTACACACACACACGCACAAACACACAAATGCACACAAACGCAGAATAAATAACGAAACGCAAAAATGATTTTCAGTCCTCCCCCATTCCTGTGGCTTGTGTGGTTGTAAGTCAGCATGAGGTACAATAGGATCCAGCTAAATCACTGGCATACACCACTTCATATCCCTCCCCACACACACACACACTCAGGCTTGCAGCTGTCATTGATGCACAACACCCACTACATTTTTTGCCATCACGTACTCCATCCGGAAAGAGCCGACCAAATATGCAATCCCGCAGTATTCCTTCTTTATTTATCTCAGAGTCCTGGCTGTGCTGTGTGGGTCGACACATTGCATCACAGCAAAGCACTCCTCTTAATACATCCTCGGCATTCACGGAGGCCCAATCAAGTGGATGGATGGAGTCGTTTATCAAGTGCAGAATTAAATAAAAAACACACACAAACGCACACACACACACACACACAGAGTGATGGCTGAGCCTTTAGCTACATATTTATGAATGTGCAGGGATTGAAGTGGAAGTCTATAGCAGCAGTCTGAGGATAGAAGGATGACCTCTATTCTGAAGTTCTTGTGTCAGTGTTGTCCCTGAGGCCCCTAGGAGAGATGAGGGTCACTGGCCCCACCATAGATCAGTCAAGACACAAACAGGGACTGACACCAAATGTAAGGGTTGTGTGATTGTCTACGTGGGTGTCTGGGCGTGCTTGTGTTTATGTGTATGTTTGTGTGGGTGCATCAGTGTGTGTGTTTGTGTGTGTGCATGTATGTGTGTGTGTGTGTGTGTGTGTGTGTGTGTGTGTGTGTGTGTGTGTGTGTGTGTGTGTGTGTGTGTGTGTGTGGGTGTGTGTGTGCACGTATGTGAGTGAGTGTGTGTGTGTGTGTGTGTGTGTGTGTGTGTGTGTGTGTGTGCACGTGTGTGTGTGTGTGTGTGTGTGTGTTTTTGTGGGTGTGTTTGTGTGTGCACGTATGTTTGTGTGTGTGTGTCTGTATGTGCACGTATGTGCGCGTGTGTGCAAGTATATGCATGCGTGTGTGCGTGCGTGGGTATAAAACTCATTGAGCCCAGCAGAACTCAGCCAAGGCGTAGCAGACACATGATAGAAGGGGGCCCAGCCAGCAGTGTTCGGTGTGTCCTCTCATCTCACCTATCCCAGCAATCAGCAGGGAGACTAATGAGGAGCAAGGGGGACCGGGAGTCCAAGTGTGTCGTAAATCACAACCATTTAGGCTTATTGCTCCGGACTATAGGAAGACGGAAAACTGTGGATTTGATAGCAGAAGTCGACCAAAACTTGGTGCTGAAGCAGAGACAGAAAGTCGGATGGGATGACATTCGCAGTGCATTGTTAAAACCCTACGTTGCCACATATAACTCCAGACTGATTGAGATAGTTGAGAAAGCAATTAGGGAATAATTGCGACAGCACACAACTGTACCTGGCGACAATGTGAAGGATGATTTACTGAATATTGTTCTTATTCCATTCTCTATGATTTACTAGACACCTCCCCCCCACCAAAATGATCGACAATGAATCTGGACACACGTGGTGATAAAGCACGAGGAACACACACCCTTGAACACACACCCTTAACCTCATCCCCATCCTTCCCCGCGCTCCCCCCACTAAAATCCCGGTCCATCAGTACCTTGCTGGCTCGGAGGATCTGGAACATGAGGGGCATGCCGTGGGTGATGAGCTCCATGGTGTACTCCTCCTCCTCGATGCAGCAGAACTCCTTCAGCAGGCCCTGGATCAGCGGCCGGCGGTGCTGCAGGAAGCAGGTCCGCAGGGACTCCAGCCAGGTGTGCAGCGTCCAGGGGACTCCTGGGGAAGGTGGTGGCAGAAGGCTAGACCGACGGGACAAGTCTCTCCCGTCACCCTGGGTTCTTTGTCCTAATCTATTTTTCCACGCTCGACATAGCTCATAGCTCAAGGAAAACCAGACATTGTACTTCAATCCAATTCTGTGTGTATTTCTTTGTAGTGCTTCCATATTTAAATTCGTTCTGTGATTGACATTGAACCTTACACTTAAGCGATGGATTGCACAGTCTACATAAAGGCATGAAAAACCGTCTGGTGTGTTCCATACTGACCGAGGCTGCGTATGTCTATGGTGATGTCCACATGCCCGTGTTCAGAGCTGTGGTACATGGCCTCCTTCAAGGCCTTGAGCTTGGCCTTGCCAGTCCGGATCAGGTCCATCTGGGATGCTGTTTTTGCTTCCAGCTCGGACCCTTCGGCCAAGATCTCCTCCAGGGAGAGAACGTCCGCCTTCCCCCCCTTCTCGGTCTGAGAGAGCAGCTTACGGAACACATTCCTGGGGAACCACCACACACCAGCCACCGAAAGGAGCACACATGAAGGCCCTGTTGGCTGGATGGTTTCAAAGTAAATTCAAAAAACAAATTTGTATGCACTGTTGAGAACACAGATTTAGTGATGCACAGCTATGTTTGTGTCTATTTATGTGTGCGTGTGTGTGCGTGTGCATGTGTGTGTGTGTGTGTGTGTGTGTGTGTGTGTTGTGTGCACGTGTTGTGCGCACATGTGTGTGTGTGTGTGTGTGTGTGTGTGTGTGTGTGTGTGTGTGTGTGTGTGTGTGTGTGCGTGTGTGCGTGTGTGTGTGTGTGTGTGTGTGTGTGTGTGTGTGTGTGTGTGTGTGTGTGTGTGTGTGTGTGCGTGTGTATGTGTGTGTGTCTAACCTGTGTCCATGTGCGGCGGCCAGACTGTAGGAGTTCATGTCTCCCTGGGGGGCCGAGGAGATGCCGTTGCGGTACATGGTGCCCACCATGGGGTCGGCCCCCCGCTCCATCAGCAGGCTCACCAGCTCAAAGTTACCTGGGGAGGGGGTTGGGGGGGGGGGGGGGCGGAGGGGGCTACAATGAGCGGGCAGCCGCAGTGAAGCACCTTCCTAGAGTAGGCCTACAGGTAGACGCGCAGACAGGGTGGATGAACCCTCAACCTTTCACCGGCGGTGCCTGAACACTAGATCGCCCCGCACTGCTGGGACTAGAGCGCTGCTTAATCACACAACCAGCGGAAACGTCGGAGAAGGTTCAACAGAGATTTGGCCTCAAGAGTGCTTGAGTCAAAAATACGAAGTCAAGACAAGAGGAAAGACAAGGCGACATAACCGAGTGCGAACGTCTCATCGTTCTCATAGCACGAATTGCACGTGTCGCGTTGTATTCTCGTGGTTGGTATTGTCACGAGGGAGACGGACCGCCCTAAAGCCGGTCGTCCAGCCAGCTGTGGTGGAGGTCAGAGGTCTCTTATGCTGCTGTGTCGTACCCGCCGCCGCGGCTAGCTGCAGCGGCGTCTCCGTGTAGTTCTCCATCCTGTCCTGCAGGGAGCCCTCGACGCTGGCCTTGGCATCCAATAACAGCTGTACGATTAGGGGAGGGAAGGGGGGAGGGAAGGGGGGAGGGGAGGGGGAGAGGGAGGGAAGGAGGGTGGGAGGGTAAAATAGTTGGTGACAGTGTAATCATATTCACCACATGGATCACCATTGGCTAAAAGACAGTTTTACATTGGATTCTAGATGAATGATATTCAATTGAAAGCTCATCTCTCTAACAGACGCCACCCTTAAATCACAGTGAGCAATCTTCCCACAACTAGGCTGTAAAGTATGTGAACATAGTGTCTCCAGCAGGGTCTGGGACTAAATGTCTAGCGGTCCAAATAGAGTAAATTAAGTTTCAATCTGATCTAAATCTAAGTGACTAAGTACCTTTGACTCAAGCTATAGAAAGGCCTCTGTTTCTGTTTCTACTCCTGCTTTCAAACTCTTTCAATCTGAACCAGATTCAAACTGACAACAGGGTCCATTTAGAATGTAAAGATTTTACATTGCTATCGGAGGGAACATTTAGTGAGTAAACCAAACACGTTAAAACAGGTTCAATATTCATTAGACTGCAATCTAGCCACTTTCAGCAAATCCAATGTTCCCTGGACCATTAGCACGATTGACTTTTCAAAGGCCTAGCAGGACACGGAAGGCCTTTGATAATTGTCTTCCCCCCCGAAACGCGTGCATAAATGAACATCCCTCAGAACCAATGGCTCAACAGATGGAAGATAAAGGATGATGAATGAGTGGTCAACGTAAAAAAAAAGGCTCATGAATTATGGGAGACAAAAAACAATACATACAGTTTGAAATCTCATTTACGACATCCACATTATGATCATCATCATATCCCCCCCCCCCCCCCCCCCGCATCCCTTTAACTAAATGAGGTGACAGTGATGAATGACAACACATAAAGACATGGAACAGGTCACTGGACTACAGGGTGTGACAAGCTGAGCGAGCCAGCGAGAGAGCGAGAGAGAGAGACAGAGAGACAGAGAGAGACAGGAGTGGTCACTACCTGCACCACGGGCACATGACCGTGTAACACAGCGAAGGTAAGGGGCGTCGCCTGCCGGGTTTCGGGATAGACTGAGGGGTACCTGTGGGCGGAGTTTGGAACCTGGGAAAAGTGACACAGGTGGGGAGGAGGCAGGGCAGCAGGTGGGGGGGGGGGGGGGGGGGGGGGGGGGCGATTGGGTCAGGGCGTGTGGGGGCGGATGGTGTGCGACAAGGTGTGTCAAGGAAGTGGCGGGAGACAAGGTCAGGGAGAGAGAGAGAGAGAGAGAGAGAGAGAGAGAGGGAGAGAGGGAGAGAGAGAGAGAGAGAGAGAGAGAGGGAGAGAGGGAGAGAGAAGGGGGGAGAGAGCAAAAGAGAGAGAGAGAGAAGAGAAAACAATGAGGGCGTTAACACAAGTAACCACACAGTGCAGCGCAGAGGTAGGGTCGGGGGGGCAGCTCTCTCTACAGGAGTGCGGGGGTAATGAGCTGGGAGCCCCCTGGGGGCCCCTGTCCTGGGTGACACGCTGTCACCGGGGTTAGCCCACTAATGAACACCACCGATTGATCCGTCTGGGTCGCTTGTTACGGCTCTCCCCGGTCCACTTCCTCTCGGAGAGTTCCGCCGACGTGTGTTCGCAAAGCGTGTGTGTGTGTGTGTGTGTGTGTGTGTGTGTGTGTGAGTGTGTGAGTGTGAGTGTGTGTGTGTGTGTGTGTGTGTGTGTAGGACTGACAGAGGGCTGACCTCTCGTTGTTAGACTACCACACCCCTGCAGGTGTTGTGTCAGGAGGCATGAGGGGACTCGAAATGAGCACAAGGGTGGCCTTTGAAAAAGTTGAAATGAGGAAGACGATGATGACGGGAGACACAGAGACGAACAGGAGGCACAGAGAAAGCACATCGGAGACACGTTTATGTTGACCGCCGCGGGGGTCTTTTCACAGGAGCACTGTGAACCACCCACAGACGGAGGTATGGGAAAATTAGGTGTGAGGCGCTGTGAAAGCAAGTTATCACCACTGCGCTGTTCAATGGAAATGATTCATGCAGTGCTGCCGTTGGTCTCTATTCTGTTGGGAATGAGGCTGAATGAAGCCATCGTGGGGAGAGGACTTTGTGCTTTGGTAATATGTAGTGAAGGTGGTGCTATATTCATTGTTTTACAGAAATATAAACTATGTTGTAGAATCCAGTTTGGCTGACACAAAATCAAAAAATTAGGGTAAAATGTAATGGGTTGAATGATTAACTGTTAATTAGTTGCAATCATTGATACATTATTAAATAATGTTAGGGTTAACCCAAACCCTTTTAAATAATGTATAAATGAGTGCCTTAGTTCAAATGAGCACCATTATTAAACATGAACACCATTAGTAAATGATTACTAGACCTGTTGTTTAACTGTTAACTGTTATTTAACTGTCAGTTAATTGTTAGCTAATGCCTATTTTCTCATTTACAACTAATGTTAATTAAAGATTCAATATTTGCCCTTATTTCAAAGTTTTACCCCAAAAATAAGGAATAAGCAGCCGAGGTCATTTTAGGTCATTTTATACTAATCCTCTGGATACTTTTTTTGAAGAAAAAGTAAAGTTTGTGTCATCAATGTATCACCAAAATGATTAACTTTGTGCTGTTTCTCATACCACTGCACAACCCCTGAGGCATTAGGAGGCAAACTCTTAATGATACTCATTCATTATACAGCACAACACGGCATTAGCAAGCAGGCTAATTGGAACCACTGTGCCCACAACTTGATGTAAACGATGATGATGGCTTGGCTCCCATACCCATAACATGTTGTATTAAAGCATTTCTAAATAGTCATCAATTACCCAGCTGCTGGTTCACTTCAACCCCCTGTTTTACTATTATTATTTAATTTGAATTAATTCAAACAGTTCAGTCCCATGAGAGACTTGGCAATAGGTGTGGTATTAAACATCTTTAATGTCCTGCATCAGAGGGGGGATGTATGGGGTGATAGGAACTGACCTCACTGTGGATATCAGCTCCAGCATCCAGAAGCATCTGGACCATGGCCTCGTCTCCACGGACACACGCGTACATCAGAGGGGTCATCCCCTAGAGAACACCCCCACGCAGGACGGCGACAGGATTCAAACAGTTAGAATACTGCTGGGACTTTCCCCCCCTCCTCCTGCTCATGATAGCATGAAGCCCCTTCATTAAATTCAAGGCCGCAAAATGCTAAATGAAAATATAAAAGTGATGAATGCGATGAAGAAAATACTAATAATTAAAATAATTTGAAATACAACCAAGAGGGGCAACCTTGCCATGAATATTTAGCTTGTTATTTTCACATATATCCCCATTTGACACCATCTGCAAATCAAAGGATGCCAGGATCAGCCTTCAGGATGCCAGGTTTATGCCTCTGGTCGGGCATCAGACCGTGTGAGTGTGTACAGCGCAAGTGCCTATCTAGAGTGTATATCTGTGTCGTAAAACCAACATATCTCAGTGTCTGCGTGTGTGTGTGTCTCTCACCTGCTCGCTCATGGTGTTGATGCCATCCGGTCCGAGCAGGTTCACTGCTTGCTTCACCAGGTCCGTGCGTCCGCAGTTGAGCATCCGGAAGCCCAGGTCCTGGAGGAATTTGGCCTCGGTGGACGTGGCGTCCAGTTTCCGCGACGCGCAGAAACAGTCGTCGGTCCTAGAAGGGAGAACGTTGGACGTCGGCTATCGCGATGCATTTAGTGTTTTCCCTGAATGACATTCTTCCTGTTGCAGACCCTTTTTTCCAAGGTGTCATCGTAGGACAAACAGAGGTGTCGCTCATTACACTAATAATGGCTCTTATCAGTTTTATGTACCAGGGCAGTAGGCTTATCTTAACTAGTTTAATCGACCACCTGTGGCTGTGTAAAAAGAGAAGCTGACCCTTTATTCATATTATGACCCACACCTGCATTTATCCTACGATGACGCCTCTGTGAAAAAGGTCAATGACTAATGGATATATTTTATATTCAAATCCAGGTTTTCGTTTTTTTTTTTTTTTTTTTTGCACGTGAACAGGGCACGTGCACTTCTGCATGTGGCACCCTGTTAAAGGGGCGCTCTCTGCGGCTCGTGTGTGTGTGCTGCCTATGTGCCTATGCCTCATGTGTTCATGACGAGCAGCACCGTTAGCATTAGCGTTAGCATGAGCAGCAGCGGTACGTCCTGTGTGTGCTTACTTGAGCTGGCGCGGTTCGCAGTCCACCCCGGCCAGCAGCAGCCGGGCCGCCTGCCGCACGTCATCGCTGTCCACGGAGAAGCTGCGGCGGTGCGCGCTGTGGGCCACGGCCACCCGCAGCCACTCCATCAGCGGGGGCAGCACCGCGAACGGCCTGCGTGGGGAGACAGAGGGGCACGGTGCGTGGTGAAACGGCAGAAAAGGACCCCTGCTCATTTATAGAGAGCTATTACTGACCTGTGGCCCCCACTCAAAGCACTTCACAATGCCCCCCCGTTCACCCATTCATACACACCGACGGCAGTGTCTACCATGCAGCGCGGTTGGGGTTCAGTGCCTTGCTCAGGGACGCCTCGACACTTGGTAGGAGGTGCGTTGTGTGATGTGTCTCTCTCTCTCTCTCTCTCTCTCTCTCTCTCTCTCTCTCTCTCTCTCTCTCTCTCTCTCTCTCTCTCTCTCTCTCTCTCTCTCTCTCTCTCTCTCTCTCTCTCTCTCTCTCTCTCTCTCTCTCTCTCTCTCCTGCTGAATGAATGAACAGCAGCGCTGCACCGTAATGCTCTAGGGCAGCGGAGAAAGGGAACCCCCTTCTCAACACCCCCTCCCATCCCTCTCTCCTATCGCCCCCCCCCCCCCCCCCCCACTCCCATCTCAACCCTCTCCTCTCCCCCACCACCCCCCCACCCCTGTCATCAAGCGCCCCTGTGCCCCTAAGTGCAAGAATTTGCGTGTTATGCTCATGCTGTCATCTAGTTAAGTGGTTATTTGCTGGCAGCGCGTCAGGCCCTTCAAGAGGCACACACGTAGGAAATGATGATAATGATGACGCAGAGGTTAGCGAGGGACACTCAGCCAGCGCTGTGTCTAGGGCACAACAACAAAACAAGGCGACTCCTAACCTGTGAAGGCTGTGTGTTCACCAACATATTGTAGATGTTTGGCTTGTAGATTGAGTGTAAAACAGTGCTTTTTATAGAATTTGTGTGTGAAATCCGGACATTATAAATGGACCATCACAAACTAATTTACAAAAATCAATCAAGTGTAGAAAAGCGGCTTCACCGTCCTTGACATGTGCTCAGCCCATATCTGTCAATCACTATCAAGTTCACCATCAACATCCTTCACCGCCTATAGGAAAAGCCTTGCTCCTTGAATAACCCTCAGTTTCATCAGCCAGGGAAAGCTGCTTTCATTTCCCTCTCTTCTTCTTCTCTCTCTCTCTTTTCTCAGTTGAGGAAAGGATGGAAACGCTGTGACCGAGAGCCAGGGTGATGTCATGGGTTCAGGGGGCTTTATTAAAGTGGGACCCGGCGTCTAATCAAGGCTCATGGAACATATGAAGGAGAGGCATTGCGTGGCTCCACGAGTGAAACCTGCCCTCAACCCGACTGCTTTATAAGCTCTGGGGTTCACACAGAGTGTTCTCAAGAATTTATGGATATTGCTCTGCTAAAACGATGATGAGGAAGATGATGAGGATCATGATGATGATGATGGAAAAGGGTCAAATGTATGCGCACACATATTGTTAGCCTCATAGCATAATTGCCAAAGTCATATTTTCGGGTTTATCTTGTATTTGGCGTCAAAAATGCCTGAGGCAAATAGCTGACTTAGGCAGATAGTGATTATGGAATGTTAAAAGCACTGTGATTGGCTTAGGATATAGCACAATGAGGCACAGTGAATCAGCAGTGGTAGGGGAGTACAGTTATGCTAGATATCACCAAAAGTGAATGCAAACCCTGACACTGGCAGTGATGAAGGCACTTTGAGTTTGACGGTGTGCATGAAAGCTAAACAATGGGGGGGGGGGCTTGGATTTCCAAACGGAGAAACTACTTTGACTTGTAAAGCTGCGAGACCCATTTACTGGTCTGCAGTCACACCGCACTGCCCAGCCTCAGCTGTCAGCTCTTCCGTCATTCGACAAAGACTAGGGGGAAAGGGGCGGGCGGCGGGGGGGGGGGGGGGGGGGGGGGGAGTGACCGAGCAGTAGGAAATATTGAAAAACGAAATTCATGAATGCATGGTGAGCACATAGTCCCACCGAGAAAATAAAAAGGCTGAGAGGAAAAATTCCCCAGCATAATAACGTTGAAGGGTCCTTCATTTATGCTGCTGTAAGATATAAGAGCTGAGAGCAGGAAAGAAGAGATTTTGTAAATAAACAACCACCAAAAAACATCCCCTCCTTCCCTGCTCCCCCCCTCGCTATAATTATCCTGCCATTGAACACTGTTCCAATCATGCACCAGCGAATGACAGGAAATATGGATTCCCCGAGCCGATCGGGGAAGAGCCCTGATTGGTCAGAAATGAGCTGGGCGTATTCTAAAGTCTAAATGGTCACATCAAGAGGCAGGCGCACAGCCGAACCAGAGCAGAAATAAACAGCTAGACACCCAGAAACAGCTGATAGATGGCTTTGCCATATCAAACAAATTAAGCTCTAATTTTAGTTCTCCAATCTTACCTAAAGCACTTTAACCGTAGGAAATATGAAAATATAAAACAAAATATAATGTCTACCCCGTGATAAAGTACATTCAATAACATATATTCATGGCAGCACAGAGACCCGGCTATAGACCCAGCCGATCCCTATAGAGGCATTTACTCATGTGTGCTCAGATCCAGATCTGTAGCTGGAGGCTGACAATGACCATCTGTACCATCCGTGGCACCAGCGATCAATAGATAGCGCCCACGTGGCTGTACAGACCTATCCCCAACAGGTCGCCTGCTGCTCTCACAGTGCATCCACTCCTGGATGGGCCCTTTAAAACAGGGCTGATAAGAGTGACTCCTGACCCATGTGACCATATGTCGTGTTGTGTGTGAAGAGGATGAAAGCCAACACAGATCCCGGTGCCATGTGAGGGTGATGATTGGAACCTTTATTCTCCATGCAGAGGGAAGAGAGAAAGAGAGCGAGAGAGAGAGAAATAGAGGAAGAAAGCGCTTGAGAGAGAGAGAGAGAGAGAGAGAGGGAGAGGGAGAGGGAGAGGGAGAGGGAGAGAGAGGGAGAGGGAGAGGGAGAGGGAGAGGGAGAGAGGGAGAGGGAGAGAGAGAGAGAAAGAGAGAGAGATCAAACTGCCTTTGGAATGTAAGTCTATTCATGCATAAATGTATGTCTATTCATTAAACAATCATGTGCTAGATTTATAAAGAAAATAAATAGTTTTGACAAGTCAGCAGAGGCTACCCTTTCTAAAACATCCAGAGAATAGACCTTCACTCAGCTGTGTGCTCTTCCACCCTTCCCCCTCTCTGGCTGTCCGTGGGCTCCTGATTGTGAACGCGCCGGGGGTGGTGGTGGGGGTCCGCCTCACGGGGCCCTTGAAGAAGAGGCATCAGAAGTGTGTTCTCCTCACCTCTCTGCGTGCAGGCTGACCCTGGAGGGCTCCACGTTGGGGTTCTCCCACTCCATCTGGGGGCAGTGCATGAAGTAGCACAGGGTGTAGATGGACTCCGGGGCCCAGTGGACGGCGCAGGGCTTCTGGTGGACCGGCGTGCCGTTGCTGATGTTCTTAATGTGTAGTGGCAGGAGGTACTGCATGGCCCGGGACACCAGGTCACCTGGAAACACACACACACACACACACACACACACACACACACACACACACACACGTTTATATGCAGATGGATGTGTTATGCACTAAAAAACACACAGATACAAACAAACACATGCACATACACAGTCACACAAGCACACACACACGCACACACACACACATTTTTATACAGATGGATGTTTTGAGAACAAAAAACACAAAGTCCACACACACACTGAACACACAATCAGACTCACTCGTTTCAAGATCATGTCGGTAGAATAATAACCACATTTTTCTTCTAAAAGCTCTGCCTTTCAGAAAGGAGCAGAGAGTTTCCATTCACTGCAGGAAACACAAGCACCCATCGACGCGCACAGCACACACACACGCACGCACGCACGCACGCACGCACGCACGCACGCACGCACGCACGCACGCACGCACACGCACACGCACACACACACACACACACACACACACACACACACAGGCACCCAAAAGTTCAGTGGTCTTTGTTCACTGTTAACTGGGAAGCAGTAGTAGTAACCATGGCCATAAAAAAATGATACGGATGCAACGTAAGTTGTTTTTCTTCGCATAATTCTCGACTGCTTTATACCAGAAAGGAATGGTTTTGGATGGTAAGGGATTTTAATATGCTCATGATAGATTTCTGGAAGGTAAACCATTTTGTAGGAGTGTGTTTACATTAGTGTTAGACAGATGGCCTTTTAGTAGAAATAAATGTTGGACGTAGAATTACTTTTCCAACCCCTTTCCCATTGAAACGGCTGCTTATTCTAGAAAAGGGTATAATGTGTAGCAGATGAATTGCCAACTATGATTACCTAATAAATAGCTCCGTCTGATAGTCAAATCCCATGTCAAATGCTGGCAAATGTCTGTTCTCTAATTTTCCCTTCCAAACCAACTGTGCCTCTGCAACATGTCTGAAGGAAGTTGAAAGAACAAGTTTATATCGTGCCACTCCACAAAAACCTGCAGTAAAATAAATAACACGATTAAACTGCCTTGTCGAGTCTAAATTAACTATTTCCCGTGAACATATTGAGCACATTCAAAGTGCTCCGACAACCAAATGGCTGCTTCAGCAAACACAAAGGTTCGGTGTTATAATAGTGTCGACACACCCCACTGAGGTCCCATTCAGCCTAAACACTAATACCATGACAGCAAAACAAATAGGCCTGGAGAAAAACACACAATGCAGCCCTCCGTCTTTAGGCTGCCCTTGAAACAGCGGTGGCATGCTTATGAGGACACACAGCGAAATGTGTAATGGCATCATATAATATAATGCGATGACACACACTCCACAGAAAAGCGTCCCAGCTTGCAATTTATAACAGCAACTTGTTTTATTCCCCCTCTTGCTTTTTCCCCTTCATCTCGCTTCACGCACACGCTCCACGTCTTCCTTATCTATCTCAGAACCCACTAGGGACCACAGAGCGGGATCCCCGAAACGTGCCTTCCTCATGCGGTAATTAGAGGGTGAGATGGAGAGCTCAGAGGCATCGCCAGCAACAGCTTTTCCTCATGTTTCATCTCAAATGAGTGCCTGGGATGGCTGGGCAGAAAGCAGCAACGGGTGGGTTGACGTGGGGCTGACTGCTGGTGGGGGGTCCGGTGGGAGCTGAGGGCTGTGGGGGATATTTGCAACTCACCACGTACCTCTGCCGAGTTATAAGCAGCTGACACACAATTATTTACTCTTCTAGTTTTATGCTACTGAAGCCAGAATGACATTTGGTGGTCTTGAGCGATACTTAGTGCCAGCGAGGTGTCCGTGGCATAAAATGGAGACCACTCCGAAGGGTGTACAAGTAGTAAAAGCTGAAAGAAAAAAGAGGTGCACTTAAAAGGGAGTGAAAAAAATAGGAAGAAGTGAATCGCTTTTTCATTAACGAACGAACACCTGGAAATCAATATCCAATCCCAGTTAATTAAAGCCTGAAAGGATCTGAGCCCCAAACACCACGGGGTTGGTTCCTTTTTAAGAATCCAATGTTGTTGAACTTTATATTTCTTCAGTGCTTTAGAAAGCTGCAGTAGTCATAACACGCGGGTTAAGAATCGGAGCGCGTGCACAAAGCCCTTCTTGGGCAGCATACTGCCGTCGCTTGACAGGGGCGATTTTACTCAAAGCTTTCATACCAGCCTTCGTTGGGCCCTGTCGCTGGTCAAACAGCCCGGCAGGGCTCTTCTACCAGGCTGAATGGGATGGCTGATTAACACACACTGGGTACGAGACAAGCAAGCGGGCTGCAGTCCAGTATTTGCCCAGGCAATCAATTCACATTCCTTACGGAGCAATGCCGTTGTGTCTTTCATATGTATGCATCTAATCACACCACACACACACACTTTCCTTTGGGCACCGATGAATGTACACCGGCTGCATTGTGCACTGGCTTTGCAGTTGCCATCATCATTGCTGCTGTGTTTCAATTATTTCCTGCTATACAGCCATGAACATGTTTAATGGCCCCTCGCGGCCATTCTGACTCAACAAGACGTCAGGCTATTCATAGCGCTATTAGCTTTCTCTCCGTTTGGGTAGAGAGACAGAGCCTTTAGCCACCAAGTAGCAGTACCAGGCCACATGAAAATCAGACAATACCCATATTATAAGTGGGCAGTGCAAATGTCAGTTCCCAAATGAGGGCTCAAAGATTCGGTCCTTTGTATAACATATCTGTTTGACATCTGAGACATCCAGGAAACATGAAGTCTTTAACGACACTATGGCCGAGACTTGCCCTATCTAACCTTGAAGGGACATGCACTGACTTAAAGGGGCAGTGTTTAGAATTAAGCGGCATCTAGAAAAAACAGAAATTGAAGAAATTGACTATTATGTTCATTAGTATGTTTAAATTAGTGTATAATCGCATGGAAATAAGAATCATTGTGTTTTTGTGAGCTTAGGAGAAACCCTTTATTTCCCAATCATAATCACTTATTTGTAGGCTATTATCTCTAGTTTTAGAGACTTAATAATTAAATACAATTGATATATATATATATCAAGGAACCTCATCACGTGGGGTTACTCTAGGCGGTCCTAGACGATGACATCATTATGGAAGCGCCGTAGCTTCTCATACGTCATTGGAAAAGGAGGGGTGAGGGGGGGTGGGGGTAATGAGGTACAACCTCATCACTAGATGCGACTTAATCCTACACAGTACCCCTCTAAAACATACAATATATAAGCAACTTAATATTTATGACATAAACTGACTTGATACATACAAGAAAAAAACGGACTTAATACATACAATACAATAAGTGAGGTAATACATAAACTGACTTAATACATGCAATACATCAAATAACTTTGAAATGACTTAATACAATATATAAGCGTCTTATTATATACAAGGCACCAGTGGCTTCATGATTTTGTGACTATTTCCACCAACTAGTGACACATTTAGGTGGGAGAGACGGGAACACAGTTTGAAGCAATCCTTCAACACACCCCCTCTTAGACCACATTATCCTCCCAACAGCCTCACAAGAGCAGATACAATGTGGGCTGGAGGATCAGTCAAGGCTGGACGACTCGCCTGCCCCTATACATGGGTTATTTAGCTCAATCAGATAATGTTTATGGTACCATAGGAAACTTTCAATACATTCATTGAATTTCTGACTAATTAAAGTAAAAGGTATAGCACTCTTCTAATCGAGTCTTACCAACATCGCAGACAGACACACAACAACATACACACGCACACACAAACACACACACACACACACACAAAACCACACACACACACACACACACACACACACACACACACACACACACACACACACACACACACACACAAGGGCAGGATGCTAAACAGTTTAAGCCTCTCAGCTATGGGTGTTACCACTTGAAGGGCTGAATAGGCTAGCTGCTATTTATAACTTAAGACAGTCTTAATGGTTCTGGAGGAAACGTGTATTATTCAACCCGTCTTCCAGGAGCGCATCCATTTAGATTCAACCTTTCAAAACAATCTCAATGTGACAGAAGTCAGCCAAAGCATGACTCTTAGGCCCAATCCCATTTCTACCGCTTCCCCCTTCCCCTTCCCCCTCCCCCTTGCTTTGAAGGGGGAAGGGGAAGGGGGTAGAAATGGGATTGGGCCTTAGGCACGTGCCTCCGATGGCACATATTGAGGTCCTTGAGATGCATTGGTCCTTGAGATGCATTGGTCCCTCCCTCAACATTTCTTCTGCTTCCATCCGCTCATGCATTTACATGGTGCTTCACCATCGACTGACTTTAAAGTCCATGTTCTTTGAAGGTAAGAAGGTAGAGACATCCATTCCCCTGTTGCCCCGTCATGAATAACAATCTGCTCCCAGTCCTTGTCTGTGATGCAGCCTTGTGCCAAAGCCGTTCTCATTTTAAAAACGGCTCTCATCCCACACTGACCTGAGAGGCACCAGCCCACTGGATTCCCTTCCAACAGTACATTTAAAATACAGTTTAAATCAGACAACCGGAGACTGGGGAAGACAGAGACGGTGAGGGAGGAGGAGGAGAGATTGGAGAGGCAATTGTGGCGTGTTGATGGGTAATAGGAGGGCTCGTGTTGGGTTTGGGTGTAAAACCACCACTGAATATAATGATTTTGCATGAAACCAATGCTTATGAGTCTTTGTGCACTTTGAAGTGTACATAAAGACCCCATGTGAATTGAATTAAATACAGGGGTTTGTTGAAGGAGCGTACTAACACTAAATAGAGGACATGAGTTTGTGGTTGACCTTGTGACCAGTTACTGATAAATACATCCGGCTCAGGCTAGAGATTTACATAATGAGGCTGCTTGAAAAGTGACATATATGGTATCCCATTGACAGCTCTATAAAGAGATTCAGTTTGAAGCGGTTGCGTATGGAATTACATAAACCTCTCTACTGGTATAGATCCTGGCTCACCAGCAAAAACAAATAGCTGAAATATATACAGCATTTAGGCAAACGTGCCTTCAAACATGCTAATATTGCCATTTTGGTGGATACAAATTACACAAAACAAAAATGGAAAAACAAGTAACAAACCTCGTAGAAATTCTATTTTAAAATGCCATTGTTTCAGGCTGTATCTAGGATGCAAATTTCATTCAGCCGATGCCAAGAATGCCATTTCAGGCCACTACACTTTATTATAATGATTTAAAATGGTGCTTTTCCTGTGGTCCCCTTTCATGTCATGGCAGTAGAGAGTGTAGTGGTTCCAAGTAGAAAATGATCTTTAAATGATTAAATTGCCGAGATGGTGGTGTAAACGAGCAACGATGTGGGGTGATACCGTTGGAGCGGGGCTGTGGTTCTGGCATCGTCCACTCGCCTCCCCGTGGTCTGCGCTGCTATTTGCAGAGTCAACAGAATGGACGCCGGCTTGACCTCCACAGCACAACACACACAGATATATAAATAGCCACCTTCTTCCTATCACTCCGCTCCTCCATCCATATTCATGATGTTGTTTCAGCAATGTTGGTTCCAATGATGAATATTTACAGTAGAGAAATTAAAGGATATTTTTTTAACACATGGTCGATGCCGTCACAGCGATGGCACTCGGACCGTGTTTGTTACATAAGATGAAATGCTCATTAAGTCGCCTGCATTCTGAGAGTCACGTCGATGCACGCGTGTGTTGAAAAAAAGCCTACTGTGGACTCTTCAGCCTGTTTAAATGTCATGCTAGTGGTTTTTGGGGTTGTTTTTCTGAGTCAGCTGAATTGAGCTGCGGAATAGCACGCAACAAAACCCAGAGACAAATCATTTTGTCGCATCAAATGAGTTTGGTCCTCTCTTTGCTCTGGTTACTGCACCATAGCTAAACAACGCAACCCTGTGTGTAAGTTGGTGTGTAAGAACACGATACAAACTACTGCTGATGTTCCATATATTCCTGAACGCACCGGGTACACATTTGAAAATATTGGATTTGTGTTGTTTATGTACAGTAAACATTTAGTTAGCAAAATATTTGTAAAATCGACACACAAAAACACACAGACACACACAAACACACACGCAGACACATACAGCCACACATGTACACACACAAACACACATATACACACACACACACTCACACACTCACACACATATACACACACACTCGCGCGCACACAGAGGACTCACTGAGTTCTGAAATGCTGCCCACTCGCGTGGCCAGCAGGCACTGCTCAATGGAGCGCAGCTCAGACTGACTGTAGGCCCGTCCCTCCGCACTCTTGCCGGCTCTCTGCTGCTGGTCCTGGTGAAGGGTCAAGCTCTCTGGTAAGCTGAGCGCACCTACACACACACACACACACACACACACGTACATGTACATGTACATGTACATGTACATGTACATGTACATGTACATGTACATGTACATGCACAAACACACACACACACACACACACACACACACACACACACACACACACACACACACACACACACACACACACACACACACACACACACACACACACACACACACACACAGATGGAGAGAGAAAGAGAGAGAAAGAGAGAGACAGAGAGAGAGAGAGGTTAAAGCTCAGCTTTCATCGTTTTTCAATTGTATCTTTTCTTCGGGGAACTGTGTGATGAGCGTTTGTTCCCGGTTGAAAGGACATTGACAGAGGAACGTGCCAGTCCCAGATGGGGGGGACGGGGGGGACGGGGGGGACGGGGGGGGGGACGGGGGGGGGGACGGGGGAACCCGCGGAGAGCCGACAAGCGAGACCTGAATAGCTCCAAACTGTACCTCTGTTGCAATCACGCATCCCCGAGCGCCTCACCACTGTCTCCAAGGACAAAGGGAAACGTTGACTCGAATCCAAACTTTAATGGCCCGAGGCGCGACTCCCCACATCACAAAAGGAAAAGGAAAAAGTGTTTGGGCCCCGTGCCCAAAAAGTGGAGCAGAGGACACACTCGGAGGCCGAGGTGCAGTATTTCACTCACTCAAGACTCGTCGTTTGATTACACCCACCACAATGCGCGCCACTGGATGATCACTGGTTTCCATTTCGCTAATTGTTTCCCAGAAAGTAGATATGGGTAAGGAGAGTTCTTTTTAATTATTCTTATTTCATTTCTGTGGAAGCGGTGGAACTCACTGGCTCTGTATTTGACAGGCCGCGTCAGGCCTCCTACCTGCTTCTGCTGACGGATGCCTGAGCTCACCCTCGCTGTGTGCCATGGCCCACTTAGCGCCTTGTGGTTTGTCCAATGATGAAATATTGAAATCAAGTCCCGAATTCCCTGAAAATAGGCCTTGATAAAACCACACCATCAATCCTGTTCATTACTGTTCATATCGAAAATATGCAACGAATGTAGTCTTGCATTTCGTTCGGTACCAAAAGATAACCCTACCTGACTCCTGTGAAGTTTTCGTTTTTGGAGTTTTGTTTTTATTCTTTTCTTTGTGATTTAACAGGAAAAAGCCATGGGGAAAGAGCTCTTTATTGCTCCGCCAGCTCGCTGTGTGCTCTCTCTGTGCAGATCAAGTGTGCCGTGCTTCAGGAAACCCACATTAAAGCCTCCAAAAACAGCAAGAAAGCCACCCTGCCACTGCTCCCCTCCAGACTTGGATTTTAACTTTCCTGCTCCACAATCATACTTCTGGTTGAACGGCAGACTCAGTTTCTCACTAAGAGGGCCTTGAAATCCATGCATTCGGTGGGGAAATGTCAGACTGGAGACACTAGCAGCACCATTTTCATAAATGGAGTCAGCAGTGTCAAATGACTGGACTCACTTGATCAACACTGAACCTTAAGCCAAAGCTAGACTCTTACTGCAGCACATCAACCCAATTTTGACATTTCTTCTTTTGGCTTCGGAACGGCCTCCAGCTCTTCTGACCCTGTTGTCTATTGTTGATCTATTGTCTGTATGTGTTGAGAGTGTGAGACACATTCAGAGAGAGGTTAGGTGACTGCGAAGGGAGGTCGGCTGGGAGGGTGGTTTGCCATCTCTTCTCGCCATCTTTTATCTCAACATCACTTGGCTTTCCTTCAGTCAAATCGCTCAATAAGAAGACTTTAAGGAGGTCGATGGAAGCTGTTGCCCAGATGGTCCGAGGTTGACACTCAGGGTCATTCTGAAGGGCATTGCAGAGTGATTCAACCGTCTTGTTTAAAGACTACAATTTGAAATGACTTAATAACAAAGTCAAAGCCAATCTCTGCATGAAGTATCATGAAGTCTCATTTTCCCACTGACGCTACATTTCTTATCCACTCTAGTAAAGCCTGCACACTGCCAGCATCGTTTACAGCTCACTTCACTGATTAATAGAAGGCAGGAAGTCGAAGACAAGTCTGGAATAGGTCCCATGAGGAGCCATAATTAAAAAATGACCCGGCAGAAATACGGTATGCTTAAACAACGTGCGGCTGACATTATCCTCCCCGACTCATTGGCCTTTAATGTGAGAGCAAAACACTAAAAGCCGGTCCGGCTGACAGTGAACACTCCGTGCTCTTAGGCTAGGCGGCGGTGGCAAGGTGACTCACCCACGTTACTGCAGCCTAATGCAGGGCACTGCTTAGCCTCAGGCCGGGGATGAGGGAGCGCGTGTGCATGCTAGCCAGCTAGCGACGGGACCAGCTCTCTGTGTTTTTAGGGCTGAGAGGGCTTGCCTGCATTTCTCCTGCTCTGAATCCAGGCCAATGCGTTTGTGTTTAGCTATTTATTTGATTGGGGCTCATCTTTGGTGTTGTTATTTTCTTTAGTTTGTCTTTGCAATGGGATGGAGGCTGATGAATACTGATTGGAGTTGGCTTGGTGAGGATATCACTCGGCTGGTGCAGTTTGATTCTTTTAACCGCTGAATGTACTTCTTTCGGAATATATTCGACCCGTCCTGAAAATAAAAGAAGTCAGGGTAGCTCCCCTCCCCCAGCCGCGGTAAATGGACCAGCCCTGTCTGACATGTGGTAGAGAGGGAGAAAACCAGACAGAGAGCGAGAGCGAGAGAGCGATGGAGCAAGTGAGCGATGGAGCAAGTGAGCGAGAGAGAGAGAGAGAGAGAGAGAGAGAGAGAGAGAGAGAGAGAGAGAGAGAGAGAGAGAGAGAGAGAGGGCAAGAGCTATAGAGAGAAGGGGGAGGGGGGAGGAAAGACAGTTGCTCCGGGCATACCAGCATTACTGGAGAAGAAGTAATGGGTACAGGAGTTCCCATTAAGTTGTCATTGTGCAGCAAATTCATCACAGTCAAAAAGGGGAATGCTCCGTGATGGGCGGTCGTAGTTACGGTTACTAGGACATGACAGCCCCGAGTTCTTCAGTGTAGACTCTGGCACTGAGTCAAGGAAACACTGCGTCGGTTCAAGGCTGTTTGATTGAAGTGTTTTGGAGTGTATTTTTCTACTTCCTGCCCTCTGCATCATGGTTGCAAAGGAAGTTGTTTATGGGAGCCAATCTGACGTATCCCAGGGTTAACTTGTGCACCAGCTCTGACCTCTATGTGGCTGCAACCCAGCACTTAAATCTATTTTGGAGAACTCCTCATCCCAAGAAACCCCTGCAACTCAGCAGCACCACTGTAGCACTACGGGTTAAACACAGAGTCAGAGCAAAGCCGCCAACAGATTGCGGCTAATTGCAACTTTTCAGAGCGTGCGTAGTTACTGGCCTACACACACGGCACATCAGGGGGTCTGACCAACGCACAACACAGAAGTAGTAGTAGCAGCAGAGGTAGCAGCTTAGACTTCCCTATCGCCCCCAAGAGGTTTCAATTGAAGAGTGAGGTGAGGTGAGGGAGGGAGAGGGAGAGATCGAGAAAGAAAATTGAGGGGGAGAGCGAAAGAAAAAGGGGTAGAGAGAAAATCACCGGACAGCTTAGTAGAGAGAGAAACGGCGGGACAGAAACCGGGAGTGTTGAGAGACTGACTAGAAGATACCGAGAGATAGATCCTCACTGTTATACTGTAGACTGTAAAAAATGAATGGATGCAGCGTCCGTGACGTCGCCTATAGGCTTGCGCAAGACCACCGCCGTGAGGGTGTCGAATTGCCCTAAATGGATCTGTCTATTCTTTCAACCAGCAACGTGCACAACCATATGTTTGAATTGACGCCTCGCTGCAGCCTTTGGCCAAATGGCATTAATATTAAATCCTTAATAGCTTTTACATTTTAAATAACTAGCTGTCAAACAAGACAAATGACTAATTATTAACTAATTAACTAGCCACCAAGATCCTAACGGAATGAAGAAAAAATGTATTGGTTTTGTGTTACGAGAACGAAATTAAATTTCTTCCAGTTGACTTAGAATGATGCTGGTTAGCTCTGTGTCCACCTAAAGGCCGATAGAGGCAGCCATGGCCGCGGCTTGGTCTCCAAGTGAAAGTGGTCTGGGTTCTCCCAGCTCACCACAGTGTGGCTGTGAAGGGTTAACCATCGTCCTCTACTGTACACGGGCCACAGCACTGCTGCCTCACTCTGGGCTCCGGCACCGCTCTGCCAGGCCAGATGGCTACCATATGTATACCGAACAGAGAGAGAGAGAGAGAGAGAGAGAGAGAGAGAGAGAGAGAGAGAGAGAGAGAGAGGAGAGAGAGAGAGAGAGAGAGAGAGAGAGAGAGAGAGAGAGAGAGAGAGAGAGAGAGAGAGAGAGAGGGAGACCACCTTCAGTAGGGGTGTGTGTGTTGGGAGGGGGGGGAGGAAGACATAGCAAGAGATGGAGCAAATTAAAAGTTAGTTTGAATTCCTACGCAGCTATGAAAAAAAAGGATCCTTTCGTTGGGATGATCCCATCTTGAGTGGTAGAAAAATAAACCCCATGGCGGTCTACGGTGGGGCCGCACGGTGTACTGGTCTGGATAAACAACCACAAAACCACACACCACACGTTTGTGGTTTCAATGGATGAGTGGGCCGACAGTGCGGCGTGCCACCAGGACATGCTGGAGAAGGTGTACTACCACCCCCCCCCCCCCCCCCCCCCCTCTAACAAGCCGGGGAATATCCCCGCAGGAGGGTGTGTGTGTGAGGCACACGCATGGGCGCACAGGCTCGTCTGCCTTCATTAGGGAGCTGGTTAATGGAGGCGTATCAAGGCTGGATCCACTGTGTGCACACTGGGGGCGGGCAGGCTGCACGTGCGGGTTAGTATGTGTGTGAAACTGTAAAGACACATATATTGGTTGTGTTGGCGATATGAGGAATTCAATGCTAAATATACACTCACATCTAAAGCACGGTGTCTCACACATGCATGCTCAGGCAAACGTGCAGAAAATATGTGTTAGGGATATGGTTGTGAGATTAATTAGGACGGACCTGGGAACAGGGCTACGGTGTCGGTGGGAAACATATCCTGCGAGAAGTGGTTGAATCTAAACTGAATATCAACTCAATCTGTGGCCCACCGGTGAAAGGCTGATCGTTTTTGACATTGTTGTAGCCGTCCTCTCCTTGGCCTTGTTGTCATGGCTAATCTCCCAAACAAGAAGGGTGCATCTAGTGTCAACAACAGCTCTTGTGTCTGTCTGTCCTATTTACAACGCGCCCGCCCGTCCAGCATCTCCAGTTATCTGATCGATGTCGTAAAGTCATCCCTTGAACAGTTAAGGACAATATCCAAGAAATGTTATCTCGTGAACTATCCATACGAAAGAGAAAATCAATAATTAATCCTACATATCTCATTCCAATGTGCTGTTGCATCGACGGTACGTGAGGTAACGTGAGCTGAGTGGTTGGTGGGAGGAGCCAGGTAACAGAGGAGGTAGAGAGACTGTGCGAGTGTGACAGGGACTATAAAGACATCAGCCAGTGTGTATTTGTGAGCCAACCCACTGCTGCTCAGCAACTGGAGGTCAAGATGATGTCATTCAAAAGACACTTATGGTTGACAGAGAGAGAGACAGGCCTGTCAATCAACCCAATGGATATGGCTACAGGGGAGCCTTACAATAATACAATTGATAGAAAATGCACAGCAGACTACGTACAAACACACACACACACAAACATACACACATACACACACGCACTTCAGAGAGCGGGGAAAAAAACATGGTGCTTCACTGTACATTTTCAAACAAGATGGTCTGAGCAGGAATGCCGTGGGAACGTGCTTCAGGACTGGAGTGTTTAGGTCAATTGACACACACACACACACACACACACACACACACACACACACACACACACACACACACACACACACACACACACACACACACACACACACACACACACACACACACACACACACACACACACTGACACAAACATATCCACTCATCATCACACTCTGATGCCTGAAGTGTCATCAGGTGCCACCACGGTGTTGACGTAATTGCTTATTCAAACATGAGGAGGCAAGAGTAATTAAGAAATTGTTTAGTGGGCCAATCAGAATAAATAACTTTGTGAGTGTACAAAAGGTTTGGTAACACCAATTAAATGGCCATGGATGACAATCATATGAAAGTGACACAAAATACTGCTGCTACTACCTAACTACTTTTTTTGTGGATCACTGATCACACTAATCCCCGATCCAGCACTAGTACGACTACATTACAGCAGAACTTCTGCAGGGGAGAGATATTCTACATAACAGATCTCATTCTCTTTCAGAAGGGGCTTTTAATAGTGTATTTCTACAGTGGGCAGTCTACACGGTGTTGTTGACACCTTTAAAGACACTTTTTTTTTTTTTACAATTTACTACTGCTGGCCATGGCTGTGTTCTCCAATTACTCATCTACAGATGACCCCCCTCCAGCAACACGATTGGTCGAAACAAATAAGAAGCCAAAGATGGTGGAACCCTGTCTTATTTGTGAGACTACTGGCAATTGTGAGTGACAATGCTAATATCAAATGATCTTTTAATGTCAAAAGTAGCCAGCCCCTGGTGTGCTCACAGTGGCTCCAGCCTTGATACGCCTCCATTAACCAGCTCCCTAACCAGTAGTTCAGGTGTTAAAATGCTCTTACATTATGTATTAGCAGTTAGAAAATGGAAGGTTGGAGAGAATGATATTTTTCTGGCAAAATATGATGATTAAAAAGTTCTGGCAGTGACATTTCATACGGATATTAAATACAAACTGGTTGCATTTTAGGACCATACTCATTGATAAATATACAAGATGTTCCGAACACAGGCAGAGCCACATCTCTCGCTTTTGTCCGTTCTTATTGGCTCACTAAGGAACGATGCTGTCTTTGGATTGAGTTTTAAAACACACACACACACACACACACACACACACACACACACACACACACACACACACACACACACACACACACACGTATATAAACACACACACACACAAGAATATATATATGCACTCACAGCATTGTTTGGATAGCAGCGTCCACAAATAGGTATATATATAAATATATTTTTATATTTATTATTTATAGTTATGGATAAATGGCACACATGTTTCCATTCCCACCTCAGATCACTTCCTGTTAGTAAACTAACAGGAAGTGATCTGTAAGAGTTGCCGGTGTTCCAGCAGAGATCACACCATATGACCCCCCCGCACCACGCAAGCCCCCGCCATCAAAGTGTCATGCAAAAACCACTCCCCCGGAACATGCCCCCCCCCCACTGCTATCATAATGGTTCAACTTCTGCATTACCACTCATCTTCCTGGTGACGCCCTGCATACTGTCAGGACTTTGTTGTTCACCATTCCTAGATGTGAACAAAAGTCTGTGTTTGATATTGGTGGTGGTGGTGGAAATAGTGATGGTGGTGGTGGTGGTGGTGGAAATAGTGATGGTGGTGGTGGTGGTGGTGGAAATAGTGATGGTGGTGGTGGTGGTGGAGGTGGTGGTGGAGGAGCCGGGCATGGCAGTGGGGATCAGTGAGGGAATGAAAGTGTTTATGTAATATGAGTGACAGTTGTTTTTCACACATAAGAAAGAGAAGGGAAATTAACATCTACCCACTGATGTTATAATGGATTCACAAGGCTACAGCTTAGAACTGTGGGAAAACAGCAAACACTTTTCTTTCCTTCCAGAGTATCAATTCATCGTCCCTCTTTGTCGCACGGTGCCAAGAGAAGGAGCAGAAACGATTGGTGACATTAGACTGTTAATTGTTTAACTCAACTAGGGTGATTTATCATCCAGGCCTCACTGTTTAGCGTCGCATCAGAGCCAGGGGGGCAGTCAGTCTTCTCGCCCCCCCCCCCCCCCCCCCCCCCCCCCCTCCGGGAGATGACCCTCGCCGGCTCAGTGAGCAAATATCCCTGTCATGTGAGGATAATGTGGATAGAGTTGCCGCCGTTTCAGAGTATTTCCAAATCCCTGGCCACATCTTGGATCCCTCGTTTCCATTCGCAGAATGTTAAAAAGGAGCCGATAACAATGCTTGTCTTTGTTCGCTCTCTCTCGCTGAGTGTACCAGCACGCCAACGTGCCGGTACACTCAGCCAGGCAGCGTCAGCCAGGCTCTAATGGCGTAATTTGAAGAAGAAAAAGGCGAATTCCTTCACGCAGTCAAGCTGGACACAATCAATCAAAATGGCGTGTATATACCGTGTACCCGGACGCAGGATTGTTTTTCTTATATATAGTTTCAGGTAACAGAGCATCCTTGACCCAGCAGGGAAACCCAGAGCCAAGGCAAACAGTAGAGGAGTAGTGTTTGGGGTGTGTGCCCCCAGCGCTAACAGACTGGTCCCAGATGCAGGGAGCAGGTAGCCAGCTCTCCCTCTCTCTTGGTGTCCCTCCAGATGTGTTCCCATCCCCTCTCGCCCCGGCTCAACAGCTCTGCTGATGGGAATACAGGAAGCTGGCAGTAAGGTAGAGCCACACAAACACACACACATGCTTGCAAGCACATGCACATGCACACACAGACACACACAAACACGCGCCTGCATGCTCATTGCACATGCACACTCACACACACACACATGGCAGCATGGTCACACACACACACACACACACACACACACACACACTTCTGCTTGCACATTCGCTTAAAACAAACACACGCACACACACACACACACACACACACACACACACACACACACACACACACACACACACACACACACACACACACACACACACACACACACACACACACACACACACACACACACACACACACACACACACACACAAACTCTCTCTCTCACATTTATTAATACTTAATTGTGCAGAGATCTTATACCCTATGTACATGAACAAAAAAATAAATGTCTAAAAGGGGCCATTGTTCAATTTGACAGGCACAGTGTAAAAATACAGTCCTGATCGGGGCCGGGTGAGAAGTTTAAAGCAGCAGAGAAGACAGTGAAGTCTTTAACAGACAGACCTCCTCTGATACACTCGGAGCGTGCATGTTAAGCCTCCGAGTGACACAGCACAACTCGGCATCAGAATATACCAAGAGTCGCCCTTTAATATTTATACCTTGGTGCAATGCTGTACAGCATGCACTCAATCCGTCTCCAAATATTTTGACATTCCTTCCAGGCACCACGTCTGAGATTTAAAGGGTGAAGTCATCGCCAGTGGTTGGCTTGACTCGGTCCACGTTGCAGATTAAAAGGTTGACTTCAAAGTGGAGCAGACTTTGAATACGGTACGATTTGTAAATGCTAAATGTTCTTATGAGTCATTAATGAACAGCATGTAGGAGATAACATAGATAGAAATGTATGTGTTCATCAGGCAGTGAGAACGCACATTAAGATCAATTCAACTAAAAATGTATCAATCAATTCAATAAACTATTTTCTCAAGCTGTTATTATTCAAAACTGATTGAAGGAAACGATGTGGATTCGCTGACCAAATAGCTTATCTCTATTGAGAGATTATCATTGACTACAGATCATCATGCACGCAAGCGAAAACAATGTATAAAGGCTTCATTCAATTCATGTTTAAGTAAATCGGAAAAAAAGGTTTCTCCAGTGCGTCTCTCATTCATCTGATATTAATCTGACTTTGGATATTTTCCTAAACCACCATTAGTTCCTTACTAAGAAGTTGTTGTCTTGACTCTTTAAAGTATTTACATTTCCCCCCTTGTCTAATACATTTTCACAATGCACACTTTCATGTGTATTATATAATGAGCTGCGTTGGCTGCCAGGGATATAACAGCAAAGCCTTTGAAGGAGTAGTAAAGAGGGTGGGGGGGGGGGGGTCTAAATCCCTTTTTCCTTTTTACTCCAATTGCTTTTTCAAAGTTGAACCCTCCCGCAAGAGCGATTGACTCCACAGCTCCACGTTAATATCCTCACGATACTTTGAAGCTTTGACGACCACTTGGACCACTGGCGCGTGTTCACGCTCGCCGCTCGCCTGTTTTCTGTGTCCTGTTTATGTGTGAAAAAAGGAATGGTGCTGAGAGGACAAATGCCCCACAGCATACTCTATACGCTCCATCTTTAAGCATGCCTGAACAAACAAACGTGCGTGAGATACATCGGCCAATGAAAAAAAAAGCAAAGGGTGGCCTTTTTAATTTCCTTGGATGTGCAATATATATAAATACTTTAAAGCCCCGTCACATCGGATATCTTTAACTTATCTAAAGTCACATGTGACAGGCAGTGGCATTTGGTCTTTTCAGCGCCCTGCACATCATGTCAAATACATGGAGGTATTTGCAGTGACACTCGGCCATTCCTCTGTGAAGCCACAACTTGTGGCGTATCGCAGTGGGCTTGTGCATTTGTAATACACTAAAAGCACCAGGTAGTCATCGTCATCCGCTTATCCGGGGTCGGGTCGCGGGGGGAGCAGCTCAAGCAGGGGGCCCCAGACTTCCCTTTCCCGGGCCACATTGACCAGCTCTGACGGGGGGATCCCGAGGTGTTCCCAGGCCAGTGTTGAGATATAATCTCTCCACCTAGTCCTGGGTCTTCCCCGAGGTCTCCTCCCCACTGGACGTGCCTGAAACACCTCCCAAGGAAGGCGCCCAGTGGGCATCCTTACCAGATGCCTGAACCACCTCAGCTGACTCCTTTCTAAGTAAAGGAGCAGCGGCTCTAATCCGAGTTCCTCACGGATGGCTGAGCTTCTCACCCTATCCCTAAGGGAGACGCCAGCCACCCTTCTGAGAAAACTCATCTCGGCCGCTTGTACCCGCGATCTCGTCCTTTCGGTCATCACCCAGCCCTCATGACCATAGGTGAGGATAGGAACGAAGATCGACCGGTAGATCGAGAGCTTTGCCTTGCGGCTCAGCTCTCTTTTCGTTACAACGGTGCGGTAAAGCGAACGCAATACCGCCCCCGCTGCTCCGATTCTCCGGCCAATCTCACGCTCCATAGTACCCTCACTCGCGAACAAGACCCCGAGGTACTTGAACTCCTTCACTTGGGCTAAGGACTCATTTCCTACCCGGAGTAAGCAATCCACCGGTTTCCTGCTAAGAGTCATGGCCTCAGATTTAGCGGTGCTGATCCTCATCCCAGCCGATTCACACTCGGCCGCCAGCCGATCAAGTGAGTGCTGAAGGTCACAGGCCGATGATCCAATGAGGACCACATCATCTGCAAAAAGCAGTGACGAGATCCTCAGACCACCGAACTGCAACCCCTCCCCACCATGACTACGCCTCGATATCCTGTCCATGTATATCACAAACAGGATTGGTGACAAGGCGCAGCCCTGGCGGAGACCAGCACCCACTGAGAACGAAACTGACTGGCTGCCGAGAACACGAACACAGCTCTCGCTTTGGGAGTACAAAGATTGGATGGCCCTGAGGATAGACCCCCTTACCCCATACTCCCGCAGCACCTCCCACAGTTTCTCCCGGGGGACCCGGTCATACGCCTTCTCCAGATCCACAAAACACATGTAGACCGGATGGGCATACTCCCAGGCCCCCTCCAGGATCCTTGCGAGAGTGAAGAGCTGGTCCGTAGTTCCACGTCCGGGGCGAAAACCGCATTGTTCCTCTTCAATCTGAGGTTCGACACCAGGTAGTTTCATATGTTATTGACTATTCAACAAAAATATCGAGATCTCATGCTCATGATTTGAAGTAGGGCCCGACCGATTTATCGGCCGGCCAATTTAATCGGCCGATTATAGCCTTTTTGAAAATAATCAACATCTGCCAAAAAGACGTCGATTACAACCGATTATTATTATTTCTTTTTTTTAATTATTTTTTTTGAAATGTTATTGCGCTTAGTATCCTGCAGATTGCGCTCCTACTCGCCCTGCTAACTAACAACTTTAGCTGGAGTAAAAAAGAGGAGATTGAATTTTACCGTACAACATGAAAGCACGCTCGCTCAGGCAGCTGAGCGCTCACCTCACCAATGTACACAAGACGCGTTGTTTGAGCATGTTATGCCTGTTTTTCTTTAGGTCCCAGGCCATGTTAATTTGTTATACTGTAGACTCTAACGGTGAGACCATACTGCTCAGCACGCACGTGTTAGTCACTGCTCACGAGCGCAGCTAGTTAGTTATTTATTTTACATTACACTCATTTTTGACTGTAAATGTATTCTAAAACACTCAAAGGTTCTGCATTCAATTCACATATTCGTCAAAAGTGTTTAAAGTATATTTAAGGTATCAAAAACTACGTTTTATATGCTTTTTTTTGTTTTGTTTTTAATCTGCCAATTAAATCGTAATCCTAATTTTTCTCTGAAAATAATCGGCATCGGCACTCAAAAATCAATATCGGTCGGGCCCTAATTTGAAGCAAGGCCTTTCAATGTGATCTGCCTAGGCCATGGTATCAAATGGCCCAGCCTTTAGCGACTAACAGGAACTGAACAGACAACCAGACTAAACAATCAACAATATGTTGCAAAACCAAGGCATCTAAAATCAGATTATATAACTGACCAAAAAAAAAATAGCCCTGTATGGATTATAAAGACCATATCCCACTGGATCTTCGACGGTGCCTTCAAGTTTTGAAAGGGGGGGGGGGCACCCACATCTGTCTTATATTTATGCCTATATGTGCTCCAGAGGAAAATGATGACTATCTGTGTTTCAGAAAGCGAATCCTACCATGACCACTTAGTGACCTCATCACTCACTCTGGCATCCATTTCTCTTCCTTCCAGTATTAAGGCAAACTGACGACCGCAGGGCTGGGCAGGACACGGTGCCGCGGCTAATCCGTGTAACACAACCGAAACCGTCACGCTCCTCGTCCACAAAAGGCTTTGTTATGGAAAAATAATATCCAGACTTCATATCGTGCAATGCATCGCAAATGGACGATGTTCACCTCTGCCATTAAAAGTCTATCAGCACTAAACCTGCAAAATAACAGCAACATAGGTGAATTCATCCAAGGTATATTAAGGACACATTAAAATCCCATCACAAACACCACATACAGAGGCGTTCTGGGATGCATGTGACCTCAGTGTCAGTGAGGTGTGCACGTGTATTCGTCCATCACTGCATGTCGGAACACATCATTCATATCGCCTACTGTTTGCGTGCCCACTCATAAGCACACAAAAACCTCCTCTCACACGTCACGGCAAAGTGCCAATCAAGTCACACTACATTCGCTCTCGCATGCTGCACAAGTTCTCTGACATCCATCTTCGACATGGCGGAAATAGGGTTAGTATAATTATGCCATTAACTTAATATCCAACTTCCCGGAGGCCGAGTGAGCGTGGCCTGTGTAGAAGGCAAACCAGATGCAACAACAAGCGCTATCAATCAATCTCGCCACTGTGGGCGAGATTGCAGATGTGTTGCTCATGGCTGTTTGCCCGTCGCACACCGGATCACTAGAGATGCACCTTTGGACGGTGATCCGTCCCACGCTACCTGAATACGAGACACGATGATCCGCCCACTGGCACATCAGACAGGCTTTGTGACGGACGGACGGACGGGAGCGGACGGTTGATGGGAGCGGGTATCCGTGACCTGTGCTGTGGTGACATTCATTGCTGTGTCTTTGTTTAAGCCTGTGCATGCGTTAAAGCCTGAGAGGCTAAAGAGGGAGCCCCGGGGGGGGGGGGTGGGGGAGATTTGAACACTCAACAGTCTACATTTGCATCAGCTAAGCGGAGCGGGAGGAGCCTGCGTCCCCCCACCTGTGTCATCAGACAGAGCGGCCCTCGGAATGACAGGTAATCCGACACTACGCCGCTTTTCCCCAGAAGGCAGTGCCCCACAGCATGGAGCTGCAGGATAGATCTTGCGTCTCGTGTGTGCGTGTGTGCAAGCGTGTGTGTAGGTGTGTAGGTGTGTGTGTGTGTGTGTATTTGTGGGTAAGTGTGTTTGTGCATGTGTGTGTGTGTGTGTGTGTGTGTGTGTGTGTGTGTGTGTGTGTGTGTGTGTGTGTGTGTGTGTGTGTGTGTGTGTGTGTGTGTGTGGGCTTCCGTGTGTCACGTCAGTGGGTGTGTGTGTGTGCATGCGTCTGTGAGAGAGTGAATCTCTATCCAACTTCCTTTCATCATCTTGCAGTAGGATCCTGTTGAACTTACAGCTGTGAATAATTCACTTAGGATTAAAAGTTCTCTGTGGACTCAGGAGGCATTAGAATATCCAATACTAGTAATACATGCCATACAATTTTAAATATACACAGTATGAAAATGCAGAGGCCCTTGCTGGAGTGCACATCATTGTTTTTGTGAAAGTGATTATTAAAAGAAAAGTATTATGATTGCATTGCTTCAGTGTATTTTTCCATATTTCGAATTCAGCTGCTGACCTGCTGAATAACCCTAGTTGGTTTAGTTTTTTATGCCGAGTGCAGGAGCTTTAGAAATGAATGCATTATCCTCCCTCCTCCTGACTCCCTTCAGATAGTGAGTCATGCTCACTTCAGAGCAGGTAACTGTGTGTGTGTGTGTGTGTGTGTGTGTGTGTGTGTGTGTGTGTGTGTGTGTGTGTGTGTGTGTGTGTGTGTGTGTGTGTGTGTGTGTGTGTGTGTGTGTGTGTGTGTGTGTGCGTGCATGGTATTTATGATGTGTTTGAGGCTTGCTGGTCAAAGCTGTACAGTTGACAGATGTACAATAAAAAAAGGTGGTGGGAGGAGAAACTAGGAGCAGAATCTGAACCAGCGATAGAATAGAGGAAAAAAGAGAAACGCAATAGACCCATCGACCTATATATAAAGTGATATATCTATATATATTTATCTATATATCTAAATCTATATATCTATCTATATGTAAACACAGCCATTGGATATTCAAAGTGCTCTTCTAAAGTTGAGCAGTGTCGTCTTACTCTCACATGACGTTTAGATCACATCATGGAAATATTAAATCGGGCTGAACTGCAGAATGAGTCTACTGAGCTCCCTTTGCTTGTGTCCTTTTTTTTGGCGGAAAAATGTCTGCCTGCCCTCTGGGCTCTGGGAACAGGAAGGGAACAGCCTGCAGTAGCATGTGAAACACTATCTTTTCCTCAGCAGCTTCATGACAGACTGTATCAGCTACTTTCTTCCCCTGCCATGGAGCTCGGAAATGTGTTCCTGTTATTGACCTCGCTGGTCGTTATTTAGAAACTCACACCAACACAGAGTCTGTCCACTGCGTTAATCTGCCTTTACATTTAAAGAAGAAGAAGAAGAAGAAGAAGAAGAAGAAATTGTTACATGTTATATATATAGGGCACACAATAGTGCTCTTCAAACAAAGCATGTGGGTGAGCACAGCTTTATTGAGGGTGTGGACCCTGGACAACTCTGCGATGACGTGGATAGCTGGAGGCGGCCGAGCCACTGGCCTGCAGCCCTTCAGCTAAGAGCTCCTGCAGCTCCCCATATTGGATCCTGCTCTGCTGCTAGGCTGCCTCTGAAGGAAGGCCAGCCAGAAGAGCCTGGACTAAAGAGCTAACAGGCTGTTTGGTCCAAGCACTGCCCACCACACACACACACACACACACACACACACACACACACACACACACACACAGCAGAAGACTGCACTAAGAAAGACACACAGAATTCTCTCTCTCAGTCTCTCTCTCTCCCTCATCATCATCATCATGGCAAGAGTTATCTCATCACTGCCCCTGCTTATTCAAAACAGAGGACTGTGTGGGTGATTCAATGTAACATCGAAATTCACTTTGATTCGGCATGAGTGGACTCCCCACTGCGTTGGACTGCACTCTCTATGCTAACCGTTGCCAATTGCACAGTCAGCAGCAACAACAGAGTCATGCAAAAGCTGCTCTCAGAATGCAAATGCAGGTTAAACAGCAGCCTAAATGATTGTCAATCCCCCTTTGAGGCCATCTCCGCCGTGGCCCCCCTGTTTAGTTCATGGCGTTCCGGCTGCGTCCGACCAGCCCTGCGAAGGGGAGGATATTCGGTGCCTGGTCGCTGCACCTGTTGCAGAGCTTTCAGACTGGGCGGGGCAAAATGCAGTTATATTTCAGAATGAGAAAAAATACGAGTCGGTAAATAATTCAGTTCGAAAGGGTAATGTTCAGCGCATCGGCCCCGCTTTTGTAGGGGTGTTTGGTTTCTCCTCTCCAGGTGCTCCGAGCCATAACACATCACCCGTCTCATGAATCAGCCATTTAAACGGAAAATGGCTTAAAAGAAAAGCATGGCTTGATGAAAAAAGACATGCTGGTTGAAAGAGCAAGTGCAAAGGAGTTGATGGGGGGCTTTCATTGATTTGTTATCCTCTACCAACACTGAAGCAGCCCCAGCCTGGTCTACATTGAGGCGGAGATGGAATAGACGTGCAAAGTCCTCCATGTGTTCCCATGGCCTTTGAGCAGCAACAGTAACACCAGGCCTGACCCATATCAAGCCCATTGTTGGTTGGAGAGACACACGGCAATCACCATGTTTGCAATATGACGCACACACACACACACACACACACACACACACAAACACTATACTACATCAATAGCGTTGGTCTTGTGGAACATGTGCCCTCTGGCATTACTGTGTTACTGTTTGAGCGGTTATATACGTATCGCTGGTCCAACTGCGTTAAAAATCAATTTCTCACATCTCTTTCCCTTCTGACGTCCACTCTCAGTGGATTTCACAGCCAAACGTATGGGTATTTCTATTGATTCCACGACCATGAGTCCAGCTGCAAATGCACCTGGCTAACGCCCTCATCGCAGACTGGGCAGGAAAGATGGGATCGTATGAGAGGAACACGATTCGAGAGGAAAGGCTAAATCAAACCCAGTAAAAGAAAAATGTCCTGCATGTATTTCATGTCATTACGCTATTATAAACCTGAGTTGAGCCATTAGAGAATAGTCTCTAAAAGAGGGTTTGTGTGCTAATCAAGGTGACCCTGCATAACCCGCGTGGGTTCCAAGGACAAAGACACACCGGGCTGTTCCGCCGGCAGTCTGCTGCTTGTCTACTCACCGCATAGTGCCATCACCTCCCCCAGACGGGAGCCGAAGACAGCAGGTACAAGAGGAGGTTTAGCCCTGCTGCTCTCAGCATCATAACAAAACAATCTGCGCCCGGCCTCTCCCTGTAAGCAGAGTCTTGCTTACTTCCTTAACTCCGCCGCCCTATCTTCAAAGACACTGTTGCATGATGAATATTCATGACTGCAACACAATCGACAAAAGGGACAGGCACAATTACTGTTTTGACACATCAAAAGTGTCTACATTCATCCCGATTACTTTCTCAGTTAAATGAGATCCAATATAAGTTACATCCGAAAACATGGTAACGTATACAATACCAAATCATTATAACTTTTGTACAAATCACCACTTTGTGCAAGCATTGTGCCTTCTGAGAGTCAAACTACATTTGTATGGAGATGCCGTTATTATGAAATGGTCCAAGACAAAAAGCTTTCCTCAAAACAAATGTATTTGAGACAATATCTTAATATCACTGTTGCGGTTGGTGCTGTAGTAGTAAAGCACTTCAACCTTCCGATTTGAACGAACAGGGAGGATCACACACTCCATTCATCTCAATTACTCTCCTTCAAATGTGATCATTATTTTTACAACCAAAACGCTAATTAATTAAACTAACGTTATGTTCTGGAAGACCAAAAAAACTGTGGTTCGATTGTTCTCGCTCACCTTCCCCATATTGTTTGAGTGGAAAGTTGACTTTATACTCCAATCTCTGGATGTGGTCGACAGACAAGCACAGCCAAGCAAATCTGTATCGCAGCCTTCATTGCTTTAGTCAACAATTAAGTCATTTTAGTCATTGCAATGAGATGCCCCGGTAAATCACACGCTAAACTGAAAAAAGCTTGAATCGTTAAAGTTTTTGTGCACAGTATAATTTCGTTAACTACCATGGTAAATATGTAAATGCAATACAATGGCTTCAGATGAAGACAATGCAGATTATGTTGTCCTGCTTTGATGGAGCCCACGTACATAATGGCTCTGGTTTATCTTTCTTTTCTAAACAGGCCTAATAAACCCAGTCTACCCGGACCACTTTTGTTGTAATTATACATATACAAATATATGTGTAAGAACAGGCTTTGTGGTGTTATGTAAAGTCCACATTTCATCAAAGCTTGACATGACATAAGGAAATATTATCCATGAAGGATGAAAAGACTAGCAGATTGAAGGTACACATTTAATGTGATGATTCATTTTTATTGTAGAAAAGCGTCAGAAAAAAATACTTTTCCTTGGACTGCAGCCATATCTTTCTTAAATGGCAGTATGATGGTTTGGGTCCCTAGATGTGGGAAGTAATACACTTTTTAGATCCATCATTACAGGCTTTGGATTTCCCCATTACCAAATCAAAAACGTGTTCAGTGAGCTCGCCCCAACTGCGAGAGGGATTTCTATATGCCTGTTGAAAATCCTCAAAGAAATAGTCCAACAATGCTTGATGGTTTGTAAGGTTTGTTTAAAGGAACTAATCACATGCAGTGTTTTCATGGGCAGCTGTACAGAAATGAAAATCGGAATGTGACGCAGAATAGGAGTTAAGCAGTCAGAAATGTTTACGTCGTCTTAAAAAGTAATCAGTCTAACTCATCGAACCATAACCTATATGCAAAAGTTAATTAGTAAGTTACGTGTCTAAAAATCATACCAATATTCTAATCTGCTATTAAGCACTGGCGCTGCAGTCAGTAGCTGTATACTTTTCTAGAGTTAATGTTGGGCTGACATTTAATACAAACTGAGGGATCATGAAGTACCACGCTGCAACCTTTGACTGACCTTCAACTGAAATGATGGCTTCTCTAAATCTCTGTAAACGGTAGGTCCATATTATGTAAGTCTAAATATCCAAATTGTGTAGCAGTCACCGTCAGGTTTATGCGAAGGTAAATCGAGATAGAGTAAGATATAGTAGGGTAATTTAATTAAAAGGTAAGGTAAATTGATGCATAGCATGTATATTATGGTATGTTTCGATAGTTGTGTGGAAAGCAATGATAAAATGACAGACAATTGGAATAAGTGTATTACTTTTTGTTTTTCTGTTTTTGGATAGCTTGGTGTCAACATTGCTACTGTATATAAGATAAACTGCAACACATGCATACACATACACCCTGAGGTCCTACATCAGGGGAATTCTAAATGAATTTGCTCCGAGGCTCACGGTGGAGCTGAATTCCTCCTTAATAAGAATTATTAAAACTGGCTTTTAAGCATATCCTAATGGCTGGTTAATGATGCTGAGACTCCACCGAGCCGGCTGCGGGCAGGGAGCTAGCGCAGGGGGAAGGGGAGAGCTTAACAATACCCAGCATATTACCCACAATGTCTCAACATCAAGTTAGGAGAAGTTTCCTCTATGTCGGCTAATGCAATACAACCAACTTCCGACTAATGACTTTTTAATGTACTGTGAATGAAGGATAACCCATGAGAAATACACATACATGGATTAGGTGTACCCTTTGGTTGACATTATGCCTACATGTTGTATAATTGTTCTTGAGGGAACTACCAGTTTTTCTTGTAAGAATATAATGTTAAAACAAAGCATATCCCCCAGAGGGGTGACGTAGTACTAGACAGATCGGTTTCCCATTCCTTGATATCTGACATTATTACACGTCATATTGCATTAAGGTTCTCCCGAGGTCAACATTGAGGACGTTAAGACTCAGCTTTTGTCTTGCTTAGATAAATTCTCTGAAAACAAATGAGCACAACTCCTCCTGTCACTGTTGACGGTGTATTTGAGTTTACAGCTATGTAGCAGACCTATTACCCCCATCAGTAGCAATTTGACAACTTTTTTTAATTTTTGGGTAAAGTTGCATAAAGTCGACAGCAGAACCTTCACAATGTCGGATCCCTACTTATTAATTAAGTAATTAAATTTCAACTGACAAACACAAACTTTGATTAGAAAAGTACAAAGGAAACTGTCTTGTGTTCCAGTAATAATGTGCTTAATCTGTTGAAAATCTAGTGAAAATGTGTTTAACAAAGTTAAAGCATCTAAATGTTAAGGCATTCCCCTGTTATTTATTTAACCTTATGCTGTTTTTATTGATGTTATATGATGCCCTTATATGAGGTTATAATATCTGTTTCTTCTGTATTCCATCCCTTAGTTCTTCCATCCCTCAGTTCATACAGAAGGAAAATCAAAGGAGTATTTGAGAGGAATCCTATTCCTTGGTGGGGCATACACGACAACTCTAAAAATATGCTTTTCCTCTCCCTCCGCTGGTGGAGAAAGCCTCCAGCAGAGGTCAATTAGGTATTCAAGCTTCATATCGGGGTGCAATTTGGCCCCGACCTTTCCTCCATGATCGACGAAATCAGTCTAAAAATCAATGCTGGCTTTACATTTTCTGTTCTGGGTAAGTGAGTGGGGTAGCCGATGCTGAATAGCCGTCAGTAGGGATTTCGTCATTCCTGAGGCGGGCTGCATTACTTAACAAGCCCTTTAGGCTGTGGCTGAGTTGATACATGGTGTGTGGAGAAGGATTTTTCCTTCTCCACACACCATCTGTGTGGCCGTACCACTGTTATGCTATCCCACGCCATGCAAGGGCGGATCAGCCTTCCATAGCCCAGAGTGTCTCTGTGTCGTTGTTCAAACGAAGGCCGGAAGCAGTAAGGAGCTGACTAGATGCCCAATGCATTGACCACCATAGTGTCAGGAACAGGAGTGTCAGCATCTTCTGAAACGTTAGACAATTGAATAAAATAAACGATAAATAACACTAAATAATAAAAACAAATAATAACTAATAATAAAAAATACAATAATGTCATTCAATGTAATTATTCAATATTCAATCAAAAAAGCACTGTCTTTATATACTTATTCCATAATTTATCATAACCTACATGTGCAGCGATGATTCCATATATAAAATTGGCTATTTCAAAATAAATAGTGTTTACGTTGTACCCTTGCATCACCATGCAGCATATTAGTTACTCTAAAAACTCTGAAACAAACCAACTATTTCTCTATGCTCCGGTGTTTGTTACACCCGCTAACTCCTACTCTCTCCAGCAAGTCAGCCTTCATATTTGTGATCTTCCTCTCCCTGGGTGAGTGTCTGAGTAGCTGAGTGTCCGCCGATGCTTCAAGTGGAGGATGGCGCAGTCTGTGGGAGCTCGTGCTTGGAGGGACTGCCCTTCCTATCTCGAGGGTCAAGCAAATATACCAAGCCTTATATTTTGCAACTATCTCTCCCTCTTTCTCTCTCCCCCTCGCTTATTTCTCTCTCTGTCATTTTAACACACACACACACACACACACACACACACACACACACACACACACACACACACACACACACACACACACACACACACACACACACACACACACACACACACACACACACACACACACACACACACACGAAAAAATACTAAATACATGAATTCAGTTTGTGTATTTCCAATGGGTCTACCACCCAAGATGTGTGTATTCTACGTATTATATCTAACATATCTCTATATGGCACTGAGACACTTACATAGACTGTTGAAAACAATCTATTGCTGCGTTCATTTGTTGTTTTCCTCGCAAATCAACTGCGTGGGCACGGGCAGAAAATGTGTCGATGCGTGACTGCTGCGGATTACTGCAAATTAAGTTCAAAATACGGTCCAGCAGAGGTCTGAGCAAGGCAGGTATTGCTGAAGACTGTGTTAGGAGGAATACATTGTTAATGTTCAGCAGACATATTCAGGTCATACTGAGTCCAGTGTTATTGGCAGCCCTGTAGCCCAGCTCTGTGTGGGGATCGGTGCGTTCTTTGACTGCATCGCTTGTTGGTTCGCTCGTTGTTTACAGACCTACCTCACATAAAAATACGTCCCTCAAACATTCATGGTTGCTATGGAAATTGCAGTTAGAGTAGCACAGTATTACACATTTCTGCCCGTCACCAAGGCGGCTGTATGAATTTGTTAATTAGGTTTAGGCATCAGGAAAGAGTATGTCATCATCACCTTGGTCACAGATGTGTTATGCTACAGCAGGAAGCTGGAGCATTTCACTTGGGAAAAAATAAGAAGTTATTAATCGCAACCCGACAGAAAGTATGCAGTAATTATTTTCCCTTTGATGTCGAGGTTAGTTGCGCTTTCTAAGTCATTGTCTTTCAAATCAATATGACGTTGTTGTCATAGTGACATAAATCACAAAACCAACAGAACTGAAGAACGTGGGTCCAGCTGCTCATGCATATTTAGCATTTAGTAGAGATTCATTTGGACATGTATCATATAAGAGGTCCAATACATTTTAGATTTCATTTAGATTTAGTATCTAGAATTTGATTATAAATGGTGGATTAATCTTACAATTGTAGCATGGAAATAGTTAAGCATTTTTGTCTGGTGCTATTGGCTAATTTGGGAAAAGTTATGCAAAGCTTGGACTGAATGTGGTAAAAGTGAAACCCATTTGGAGCAATGAAAGTTCACAGCTATCAAAACAGTATTGCTCTGAGTGGAACAGCTTGCAGCAGCAGTTTAGGGTGAAGGTAAGATTGTTGATATTTACTCTGCCACCAAATAACCTTCATACTTAATAAGGGCCAGTTCAAACATGGCATAGGCTAGTGATCAAACATATCGTAATCTGTACCGTGCTGGCAGTTCAGCTGTGGTTTGAGCTGAACTCTACACTATGCTTGCAGTTCAGGACAGATTTCTAGCCGTCTCGTGTATGCAACAACATTTTGTTTTGCTGCTTTGTGTAAAAATTGTGAGTTGTATGCCTGTCAGAGATGCTCAAACACAGTAATTTCATTCTCTTCGGCTCCCAGTCTAGGCCAGCCCACACTATGTTCTTATTGATCATCGCGGGGGCAAAGCATTGCGACGTGAATTGAATTCCATGGTGTTCACACAACCTTATCTGCTAAGCTAAAGCTTCCTAGCTTAAACTGTCTACAGAAAAGCTACGCCAAAGCAATAAGAGGATAGAGATAGGGGGACTGATGGTTGAATGAGATCTATCAAAGTTCACGCCCATGTGGTGGTCTGCAGTTCGCCAGGCCCCGTCAGGCTTGATACATCGACGGCTTCTGGGGGGGGCCTTCTATCTTTTGGCTGATGGAGCATTTCGGCCTACCGACAGACATATAGGGCAGGAAAAGGTTAGCTTAGCTTAGCACACAGTCACAATCAAAGTGATGGCAGAATCTAGACTTATTACCTCTGGATAGTACAAATAAAAATAAAGAAAAGTGTAATAATAATAGGTAACAGGGGAGGGAAAGATATAGAGAGAGAGAGAGAGAGAGAGAGAGAGAGAGAGAGAGAGAGAGAGAGAGAGAGAGAGAGAGAGAGAGAGAGAGAGAGAGAGAGAGAGAGAGAGAGAGAGAGAGAGAGAGAGAGAGCAAACATTAATGGAGTCTCATAAACTTGTGAAAAGTGCTGTATGTGCACACATTAAACACCCAGCTTCTAAAGGTAGCCTTGACTTCCCAATGGGAGATTGATGGTTAAACAGGTTTTATTGGAACAGAAACCAGAAACCCTTCATCAACTCTTCAGACATCCACATGTTTCCCATTGAAAGGGTAAGTGAAAATTGTACACATTATTTCAGGAATCAAATATTTTTATCAGAACTTCAGAATCCAGAGAGGCTTTCCATTACATTACTTTTAATGTTGCTACACAAACTATCCTTTGTCGTCATGCTATTTTATATGACAATAGCATTTTGGGCTTCCATAACACTCAAACTAGTTAGAAAGCGGAGAGGCTGGGAACAGCGAGCTATACATTATCTTGCTTATTATATGGCTACTTATTAAAGAAATCAATCATTTGTCAAAAGATAAATATCTTATTGATAAAAAAAAAACACTTCCACTTAACTAACGTTCCGATAGATTCTACGTTTGGGAATAGCGTCCCGTCAGATCAAGTGGTCGACAAAAAGCTGTTTAATACATTACATAATATATACTGGAGCAGGAGGGTTCCAGATTCCCTTCAGGGAATCTCAACCCTGAAATAACATTGACATCCCTGCACAAAAAGCACTCTCACCCTGGATTCTCTCTGCTGGGGGATCCCCACACAGCACTCTCACCCTGGATTCTCTCTGCTGGAGGATCCCCACACAGCACTCTCACCCTGGATTCTATCTGCTGGGGGATCCCCACACAGCCATTTGGGTGATTATCCCACCGGATCCTCTCCATCACATGAACTCTAGGTCAGCGTTCATACAGATGACGTTGCTATTTATATCGCATGTGCAAGTGTGCACGGAAAAACACAGCTCAAGTGGTTGGCGCAAGAACAAGATAATAGCCGCTGGTCTCTCCACCGAATCCCATCCGAAGCCCATGACACAGCTCTCCTTACCCTTTTGCCTACTCTGAGCATTACCCAAGACAGTGTAACTTAAGCATGCTAAACCAGCCCTCAGCCAACTTCCTGAATGAGCTGTACATGATAGGCGTACAAGCTGGTGTGACTGTCATGTATATATTTTTAAGGAATGTCATGAGTGAGGAATAAAACGCAGCAGTGCAGTCAAATGCATGGGCACGAGGCTTTCCTTTTCACAAATGATCTATGCCATAGATCCTTATATGTATGCATATGTATTTATATATATATAATAATAAGTGAAACAATAGGTTATTTGCTTTCACTTGGTTTTATATTGTATACATGCCACTATACATTGGTTTTAAAAGTCAGCGGCTTGTCTGCGTTCAGTATAAAATTGTAATTTACACATACCGGTAAAAAAAAAAGAAAAAAAAAGTGGATCTGAAATATCAATGCTGCACTTGTTGCCCATGGTTTCCTGACAAAGTTTCTCCGTGCTATATTAAGAAGTTCAACTTTGCTTGTTTTCGTCTCATCTGTCGAGCAGAGTATTTTTCCTTATTGATGTTCCTTCTCTGATCCTCGCCATCTGCGCTCTGTCTCTCTCTCGCGTCTCCTTCTCTTTCTGTCTGCCTCTCATCTACTCTGCCTTTCACACTCTTCCTTCCTTAACGACGCACTATTTCTCAGTGTCCTCATCAAGAGAGGAAAACAAGCAGACCAATCTGTGTTCCGTGGCGTGACATGACAGTCGGGTCATGTCTGTCTTTGTCGGTTGCCTCGTCGCCTCTACTTCACAAGGGGAAAGCATTGAAAAAACCTCCGGAATATTGGACTGTCTCCATGAGTTGACAAAGAACTGTGCATGATATTTGGACAACAAAAAAAGGGCAGATTCCATTCCTTTTGGAAATGGGTCGATCCAATCTAAAACCATTCCAAGCCCGTATTAGAATAATCATAGTGTCAAAGCATATCTTGCTTTTGCAATCTGTGATAATTATTAGTGAAACATATTGGTGAAGGACAAAACATGTGATTTCAGGTGCTAGTGTTGATGTAAGGTCTCCTTGCTCAATGGCGGCCCTCCTCGCCGTTGTGTGTAACACAAACAAATGTGGTGGCTCAGTACCAGGTCGCATCAGTGGAAAGAGAGTTGCAGCTTCTGAAACTCATTAGTAGAATTTCATTAAGACGAATGGATAAAGAGGAAAGAACTACAGAAAATGGCCGGGGGGAGAAGAATGAACAGTTCTTCTGTCACCTCCCTGTTCTTAATCAACTGAGGGAAAACTCTCCGTGCCAGGCTCCATGCCATTCCAATGTTTCCCGTTCCATTTCAAAGCTCTCAATAAACCCAGATCTGCAGGCAGGCTGTGCGCGTGTACGTGCGTGTCGTGCATCTACAGTGTCTGTGTGTGTGTGTGTGTGTGTGTGTGTGTGTGTGTGTGTGTGTGTGTGTGTGACTGTGATTACGTTATGTGCATGTTGGTGAATGTGTGTGCACATGTTCATGGGCGCGCTCGCGTGTGCGTGTGTTTGTGTGCGCGCGCATATGTGCATGTGCGTGTGTGTTGTGTGGGAGCGTGCAATTGGGTACAATGCATGTTTTTCCCCCACCACCACAGATATATACCTCGGGGAGTCAACATAGCAGGACCGGGAGTCGGCTGGTACGGAGCAGTACCTCAGCCGGTCCCGTCTGCAGAACCACTCCGCCCCCCTCTCCCCATGGAGCTCGACGCTGAGTGTGCCAGGCGCCAACCTCACACAGAAGTACAGCCTTTTGGGTCAGACACCAAAGACCTGAGACTGAGCAGAGCTACGCCTCATCAGCCAGCTGCAGCCTCTCTCTCTGGACTACTGCAATCGACAGAAGCTTTCCTGAGTCTACTGCTGCAACAGATGCATTCCGCAATGTTTCTGACTGTACCAGCAGACACTGAATTAATATGCCACTTAAATCCGTTACAGACCGCATCTGTTAAGATGTTACAGACCGCATCTGTATGTTTGGACTTCTAGGTCTCAAAGCATTGTGAAAAACGTGTGATTTAAAAAAAAGTGTGCCATGTCACGTGACAACCTTGTCCTAACATAGATACCGCCTGAACCCATTGGCCCGGTCTCTCCACCAACATCTCCCTACAGAGCTAACCCAGACACAACAAGACTCTGGAGCCAAGATGTCAGCCGCGGCCTGATGCGATGTGTGCCTGTCTGAGGCTGAGGGGCTTTATGTTTCAGTAGGCGTCCTCCAACTTGCTTCTTTTGACTTGTTTAGAATAAGAGAAAGAAGACCTTTAATGTGCTCTCTGGAAGCTAATGCGAAGCAAACGCACTGAAAGCGAAACCCGCCTGACGCAGAGTTTTCTCTGCTCTGACACGCGGAAGCAACCCAACACCCACCTGAAAAATGAAGCCTTCAGACTCTAGGGGGATGGAGCATGGGTGTAGGGGGAGGGGGGACTGAGCCGGTGGGGATGACATAGCCGCTGTGTGTTTGTGTGTTTGTATGTGCGTGTGTGCATTTGTGTGTATTTGTGTTTGTGCGCTAGCTTTGGCCTACTGATGATATAACCAGAGTGTATGTGTGGCAGCGTGTGTGGCAGCGTGTGTGGCACGTGTGTACGTGTGTGCGTGTGTGTGTGTGTGTGTGTGTTGTGTGCATGCAAGCTTTGGCCTACTGACGATACAGCCTCAGAGTGTATGTGCATGCGTGCGTGCGTGTGTGTGTGTTTGTAAATTTTTTGTGTGCATGTGTGTGCTTGCTCGCTTTGGCCTACTGTTGTGCGGTGGCATGCAGGCCGACCATATGCTGCGTGTGCCGGTGTGAACGTGCGAGCCACCGTATGTGAGAACAACCACATTAGGGTTCGGGCAGGTATGACTGAAGGTACATGAGAACAGCGCAACCATGAAGCATAGGAACATCTCACCCATGAGGACTATTTCAATTTGAAGCCTGGCAGATCCTAAAGAATAACAGCTCGACGAGAAGATGATGACGGCGAGATTATGTGAAATATCATCAACAAGAATGAGCATTGAGTTTGGTAGACACCAGGTTGATGAATTGACACAGCGCCAACAGAGGGAGATTGCTCTGGCTGATGAGATGCAATAAAGTTAGGCATGGCGGGGCTCTTCGATACGAAAATGCGGTCACTGGCGGGGTGGGTGGGGCGATTATCATAATATTGAAAAATGGCTTCAATTACTTCAAAATGGCTGAGAGGAAGAGCGGACAGGGCGTCAGGATGCGGTATTGCTGTGGCAGGCAGGCAGTGGTTGGGTTATAAGGTCAATCTTTTCTAAGATGGAGTGTCTCTTTGGCTCTGCTGAGGTGCTGTCACTGAGCTGGCCTTTACTGGCACAGCAGTGACTGGATCATGGATTCAAGACGCATGTCAGCTGTTGTTTTCTTTTACTCAGGGTGACATGATGCGTCGAGCCAGACACTTTCATCATTTTGTGATCCTTTGTTAACAACTGGAGACTTTTAGATTAAACCAGCTGTCAAATGACAATTTTCTTATTTTCATGCTAATTCTTTCAACACCTGAATCTCTTTGTCGTCATAGCAACTACAAATAACATAACAATGCTTATTATAGCTTAAGCATTATGCACATATTGTTTGAATTCATAATCTCTGTGCCATGATGCTTTGTCAAATATATTAGTTATACTAAATTTCAAGTTGAACCTACACAGTGAGTGCCATAAAGTATTTCATACACTTGATTTGGAATGCACAAACCACCACGCATACACCGGCCCCATTCATCAGTGAACCCTTGTCCATCCCCTGTACAGATGCGATTATGCCAACTGAATTGAGTAATGACAGAGTTTATAGAGCAACATCTGTTATGGTAATGTGTTCACATTGCATGTCCCTCTTCTCTGTCGGTCCGCTGTTGTTTTGGTTTAATATGTGCTCTGTTTGAGGAGGAAACACTGCAGGAGCCCCATCGCTGCTGGGCCCATGACCAGTGCGGCTTGATTTATGGGAGTCGCTGACTACAAAAACTCTAGAGGAAATGAGCATTTATACACTTACACACCGCAGCGAGATATGAGGCATGACCTGTAGCAGCTTGTGTCCCTCTATCTATTTCACTGGTTTGTTTGCTCTCTCTCTCTCTCTCTCTCTCTCTCTCTCTCTCTCTCTCTCTCTCTCTCTCTCTCTCTCTCTCTCTCTCTCTCTCTCTCTCTCTCTCTCTCTCTCTCTCTCTCTCTCTCTCTCTCTCTCTCTCTCTCTCTCTCTCTCATCCCCCTCTACCCACATCTCCTGTTTGCATCTGCCTACATTATAAAGAGAAGCACATGGACACACTACGCAGCCCCCCCCCCCCCCCCTGCCCCCCCAGGCCGTATATTACATAAACCTGTTGGAGTTCAGGCCACAGCAGCACATTCACAGCAGCAGCGGTCGCGTGAGGCAGAATAACGCAGGTTCTTATTCACAGGGTTAAAGGGGGAACACACCGCCGCTGTGCAGGACACCATTTAACTTGCTTGCACAAATACATGCCTCTAAAAGGACATACATGTCACAAACAGAGGTGCTTCATCATATTCGGAGAGCAGATGTTCTAGGGGGCTGGTTCTAGTAAGATATTCTGGGTGGTTATGGCCCTGCTAGAACCGTCATGCAACTCTGCACCAATGGGACTTCCATCTTTTTCTTTCCTCTGAAACATAGATAATCCCTACGACCACAAATTATTATTGATGACCTTTATGATTTGATTGTGCTTGTGGTTTTGTTAATCTATTTTACTATGAATTTGATATTGCTTCATTACTGGAATTGTCTTTCAAGTTGTGTTTTGTCTCGTTGTGTTCATCTAAATGCAGACATCAGGCTTATATAAGGGCTTCCAGGCCAGCCATGCATGGTGGGATGGCCATCCTAGCAGGGATATTACTCAGAACCCTCTCATGGATTTTCTTGCCCCCAAGTGGTTTTGGGGAGTTTTTCCTTGTTGTTTGTTTGAGGGTTTTGAGGTTAGGGGGGTGAAGTAAAATCTTATCTGCACATCATGGACCAGTGAAGCAATTTGAGACCTGTGATACAGTGCTGGATAAAAGTCAGCCACTTCCCAACTATTCAAATATTCTACATGTTTACAAGTCAATGGTATGCAATAATGTCGATAGGGAGACAATCAATCCTCGGTTTGCCAGGAACTCGGTATGATATGGCATTTTGAACTATTGGCATCATGTGCGTAACGTCAAGTGCACTTGTGATAAAAGACAAGTGTGTGTTTGTAGTGAACTTCAACCAACGACTGATGACTCACCATTTGCATTCTTCCCACAAATTAGATGTTGGTAGGGCTGAAGTAGCCCCCATATCTCAGCGTCACTGTTGATCACCTGCGCCATGGACTCCAGGGTGAATTTAGGAATTCCGTTATCTTTCTCCAAAAGCGCACTGCGCAACACTCGCGTGTACACCTCCCGGAAGAGGCTCTCCATGCACGCACACAAGTATATAGCGGCGTGCTCGTGTATCCTGACGGCAACGCCGCTGTCCACCATCCACTTGAAGAACTTCCCCACGTTGAACACGAGTCCGCACCGCACCGCCTTGCCGCGGCTAAACTTGTCCTCGGTGCTCATGTTGTACAGAGACAAGGCGCTCACGGCGGCGGCGATACAGTTCACCGAAACCGTCCACGAAAGGACGATCTTGATGGCGCTTTGGATCTCGTACTTTGTGCATTTGGCGTAGCGCAAACTCAGCCGCTGCGCTTCTTTGGCGATGCGCACCAGCGCGCGGCTGACCAGTGTGGAGAGCCGGAGCAGGACGCCCTGTGGGAGGGTTGGTAGCCGGGTTTCCTCGTCCCGCTGGAGCGCGCTCGCCACTTCCCCGAGGCTCCATGGTACCTCGTCCTCTAGCTCGGGTAGCTTAACGCACCGCCCGGAGCACTCCAGGGTCTCGGCGTCTTCGACCAGAACGGTGTTGACAGTGTCCAGACTGTTGTGTCGACTGTGCATCGAGGAGTCGGTTAAAGGCCAGTGATTGTTGCCCCCATGCGCATGAGTTGCGTGTGCCTCGGAACAGCACAGCGACGCACTGGACGACCTGAAGGAGTCCGCGGCTCCACCATAACCCGAGTCGAGCGTCAAATCCTCCAGCGTTCTTGCCACGGACTTGTTACTCCTGCTTGCCATAGCTGCACTTCATACTGCAAACTAAAGGCTGTGGGATAAGTTGGGTAAAATATTCCACATTAAATGGATTTGAACGTCGTTCTTACACCGTTGTGCTAAATCCAGTGAAGAACCTTCTGTTTTAAAGGTCCACTGTATTTTATATAGCCCACGTCGTTCAGTGTTTCAATCTTATCTGAGACATTCATCCGAGTCGAGAATCAACAGTGCTGCTAGGCGCTCACTTGGTGTTTTACGCATAGTCTCTGACAGTTGGAGGCGGGGCCCGTTGAGATCTCCGTGCGGCGCGCAGCCAATGCGCACTTGGAATGACTCAAAACAGTTTGGGGCGGCTGCAGCTCTTCTGCAACTTAAAGAGAACTCTATTGGAGATAGGGCTCCTCACGGCAGCTATTTTGCATGCATGGCTATCTCACAAGGTGATGCGGTAAGGCAGCAGCACTATTGCTATGTTTAGAGAAGACACTCTTTCAGGGAATCCAGCTGCTTTTTATTTTCTAGCAGCATATCTGATGGTAACATGACTCAGGTGCTTGAATAATTGATGGTATGCATAATGCATTTCTCTAGGTGATCTCCGTTCCATAGGGTTCTTTTATACGATCCCCATTCTTGCAGTTAGTCGTGGTCGTAGCCTACCTTATACCTTTTCAATAATGCTCTTTTTTATTCCTGAATTAAACAACCATTAGGTTGAAAAATGGTGGCCACGACAGCAACATAAAGGCCTCCGGTCAAGAGTCGGGAGCAAATTAGGAAGAGTAGTAGATGATCTTATTGGTAAACAGCAGAACTTGCACGCTATCAATTTTAATTGATTTCATGCATGCCTTTTGTTAATGTATACTTTTCGATGAAATACTTACTTGACAATGTTCTTTATAGATGTACTGGGGCATTATTTCTAGAGCAACAGTGAACCCTGGTGTACAAAGATAGCAACAACAGTCAAAACAATCTGACCACAAACAGCAAGTTTTTCATCATGTTAATGAGATTCAAATGACTAAACAGTTATTTGTAAATAATTTATAATGACCTCACAGCTCACTTTTGATCATATAGGCCTATTGGGCTTACAAACGTAGACTACATAGTATATATTACCGACTCTTAGTGTTGGTCAATAAGGTCTCATTCATATTGAATGTCGTTTGCCGTTTACAAACAAAATATTTGTCAGCTGCAAGGTCGCAAAGCATTCAACAAAATGCTTTTGTTCCCTATGCAGTTCCAAGCTACTTCATACACATTTATGATGCAAAGGGTTGTGTTGTGTCTGTTGTTGTTGTTGCTTGCTTATCAATATTGAAGACGAACACAAAGAACACCCATCATCCCTCGAGCGATTGTTCATTTTGAAATCCACCTCTCCTCCAATTCACTATTGGATACCCTGCGGGCTGTAATGCTGTATCTTATCAGTCGAAGTGTTTCCTTGGCTGCTGCTACACACTCCGGATCCTGCAGGGTTCAGGGCTGATGACACACAGGACATGGTCAGTATCAGAGGACCAGTAGAGAGCGCCAAACTGGATCTTAATGCTTTACACTGTACGACTCCACCGGCTGTGAAAGCAGACTAAACAAAGCAATCATTTAAAATGATTGCTGTTTATATTTTGGAATGCAGTCTTAGACACATGTCTGAGAAACCGGTTTCAATAGACTAATGTGATGGTGGTTAGTCCGGATGCTATGCACGGATCAGTTTGTCAGGTAAGTCACATAAAGTGTAGTGGGCAGGCGGTTTTCAACTACCACTCAAAAGGTTTGATCCCTAGTGTCTGCAGTCTACCGGTTGCCATCTTTCAGCAAGAAACCTAACAGCCTTTAAACGAAAAACAATAAATTGAGCAAACCCATATTATAACGTTTATTTTAATTTTGTTCCTACTCAAATATTGTTAACTTCTGCATTTTCGCTTTCGTTCCCTGATTGAGTCAGAGCCCTTCCCCGAGCCGCACCCTAATGTTGCTTAAATCAGAGCTAAAATAACATTGGGTAAAAGCATGTGTTCAGTCTACTAAATAGTAGGTTGTTCATTTCTGACCAGATAGGATGGCAAATCGTATCTGATCAGTTCAGCCCAGATATCTGGTCAGGTAAGACCCCTATCCAGACTATCTCCTCTTTATTAGAGGGGTCAACCTGGGTGGATGAGCAGATTCACCAGGACATGAACATTAGCACTGCAAGTCAAACAAAGGAAGGCACAGCAGAGGTTAATTGTGCTGTAATAAGACTGCACTAGCGGTAAACCTTCAGCCTTACTGAAGGGGACCCAGCCATGGTTTTGCCCCAGCCACATGTCTGAAGGGACACACCAGGGATAGGGGGCAGTGAGGGGGAAAGGAAAGAGACGACATCATAGATTGATGTCATCCCCACAAAAATATATTAATAATTAACTTTAATCACCAAGCACGCCAACTTAATCAATCATTAAAACATTCAGTCCTCCATGAGACGAACAAAACTGTGTGAACACAGTCCAGCGTTCTGACAAGTAATGCATGATTGCATTATCATGACCAACCACATAGAGTGACCACACAGACACACACACACAGACACACACTCACACACACACAATGTCCAAGACATGAATAAATGATTTTCCTACTCCTTGAATACAAATACAATATTATTTTGCCTTACGCTACAATTTAACCGTGACTGTATGAAACACTATAGTTATTCATTATTTAATCAAAAATAAACTACGAAAGACAAATATCATTTCTCGGTATGCTACCGGGACTGTTTAATACTACTATAAATATCACATGAAATTTTATAAATAAATAATATCCATCCTTGACATGGTATTATCAAATTACAGAACTAATTTAATTTCCAAACCGAGTTAACAATAATTAATATGGATTATGCCTTAAAATATATCTTCATGTATGTTGGTTAAAGGAGACCTACTTATGTTACTATAATTATGTTTTCTGTGTTGATTGAGATATTTACATTTTAAGTCGTATACACACTACTGAATGGGTTTCACTGTCTATGTCAGGTCTGCTCCTGAACGCTATAACCTTTATCCAAGTGCAATAAATAAAATTCATCAGCAGAGGCCGGCCGATCTCAAGTTGAGCTCAAAAGGGCTGCACGATGAGAGCAAAAAAAATTGAAATGTCAGGCTCCACAGAATACGACAATGCTTGAACCATTCCCTTGATCTGGATAATAAGAAAATAAAGTACCATGGTTGGCTGTGTTATGGGGAGACGGCTTGGGTAGTGGTGATGCTGCAATATATGTTGTTCATGTTTTTCATCTTCATTACATGTTAGCAGTTCGATGTAAAGTTCCCTAGCTGACTTATTCTGCCTTATTTTAAGAACTGCCTTCAGCGGGCTTAGCTGAACCTTTGAATAGCCTTTTTGCCTATTCCCAGTCAGGCCATTACTACGACTGTGTCCTGTCTTAGCTTGGGTGGTTTTCAATGAACAAAAATATTGCCATTGTCTAAAGTTATAGGCTGCCTTGGGTGTTTTCTGATTCTTTGTTGTTTGTTTTGTGAGTGTAATCGTACTTGGCCCATGGAACTTTATAAGCAAATATGCTCAGCTGGACTGGTTGTTCAACCTTTGAACAAATGGCATGTTATTATGGTCAGGTTTGATTTGACAGGCCATGATCATGGTGGGAGCTTAAAATATTGAATTAGGGATTTACTGGCTGGGGAGGGGGGTTATGAGCTTCAGTGCCCAGTGTCCCCTGGGAGTACAAATCCATCTGTCCTGTTCACCCTCAACATCTCAGACACTTACAACTGCATCAGCGAGAGGACGAAGGCTGAGTACAGAGGTGTTATGGACTCCTCCGTCACCAACCTGCAGCTGAACTCTGGAAGGACAAAGGAGTGGTGGACTTCAACAGGATGAAAGCAATGCCTGCATCTGTCTCCATTCAGGGGGTACGTAAAGGGCCAGAGCCGACTCTACTTTCTGCCCTGGCTCCGGTCATTTAATGGCTATTTTCCGTCTTGAGTAGGGTGAAGTCAATGGATGCCAGCAGAATCAATAAGATCATCAGTAAGGCTGGCTCAGTACTGGGTGGCAGAGTGTGATTCTCTGGAAGTGGTGTCAGAGAAGATGATTCTATGCAAGCTGAGTAGCATCATGGACAATGACTCTCACCCACTCAACGATTTGCTGGCTTCGCACAGGTGTCCCTTCAGCAGCAGAGCGATAGTAATTAGTGCATTTTTTTTGGCAGACGCTTTTATCCAAAGCGACTTACATCGGTTAATACACACATTGACACACCGACGGCAGAGTCAACCATGCAAGGCGACAGCCAGCTCGTCAGGAGCAGTTAGGGTATCTTGCTCAGGGACACATCGACGCAGCTGGGGATCGAACTAGCAACCTTTCGGTTACAAAACAACTGCTCTACCTCCTGAGCTAAGCCGACCCACACACATCTATTGTACCACGATGCACCACACAAAACCTGTTCTCCTTCTGGCAATACAGCTACAACACTCCCCTACATCAGGCCAAGAGAGGACAAGAGGCACCGGTGATAAGGTGGTTCTAGCCTCCATTTCAACTCTGTTCTGCTCTCTTTACCTACATTACTCAGTGGTGGTAGTGTTGCTGTTTTCTTTTCAGTAGCGAAGCTGCTTTAATGATCAAGTGGTTTGGTAGCGTTCACTCAAGCTGCATTTTCCAAAGCATCTCTGAAGATCAAGTGCTGCAGAGCTTTTTTGTTTTGGTCTGAAATAAAAGTGCATAAGTCATACCTAATTTATAGTCACAGTTTGGGAACTGCACGAGCCGGCATGAACCACAATGACATAGTCAAGGACTTTGCACTTTGTCGCGTGTCGCACACCTCTGAAATAGTGCTAAACGGCAACTATTTGAAGTAATGTCTCATCTTGTGAAACAGTACGGACTAGCATAAAAAAAAGTCTGCAATTTCAGTAGTAGTTGGGTGAAATAAACCTTTAAAAGTAAAGTCCTTTTAACAATACAAGTATTTGCACAGAAAGTAGAATTTCCCTCTACAAAAAAAAGCAGGGTCTTAGAAATGCAGTCCTAGAAATCTCCTCTATTGCAGGAACAAACTATTTACAAACCGACCAACAGAGGCAGCAACCTCTAAACAGGCTGTGTTCACCATAGTATTAACACGGTGTGACCAGTGGCAGTTGGGGAGGGGGATGTTGTATCATGACCCTACGGACTTCAGAGGGGGTTTCATTCCGTCTGTGCACGGCGCCTTCTCAACGAGCAGGTGTGCGCCTGCAGCCAGAGGGGGCGCCAAAATACCAATTCCCCACACAATGTTATGTAGCCTACTCATTGAAGTAGGCTAACCCTAACCGTGGCGCCCCCTATGTGATTTGGCGCCCCCCACAAATATGGCGCCCCGGGCGGCTGCCTGGTTCGACCGTGCCTAAAACCGCCACTGGGTGTGACGTAAACTTCACATTCCCTATACTCCCTAAGAATGGAAGGCCATTCATAACATCCTATAAATGTTGCGTTACCATGTCCGAATTGTGCATGTTAAATGTTTGCTCATGTTAACAAGTCATATTTTGCCATCTTAACGCAAGACTCATTGACATGGTAACATGTCAGGCCTCATTTTGACATTTTGTGTCACAGCCAGGGTTGTTCAGTTTTACACAATGGAATGGTGATGGAAATTGGAATGTAAACACAGCTAGCCTGTGGACACGTTTTTCAAGTCTGGGGTCAAAAGGTCCAAAGGAGCCCGCATGATTCATGCCCCATATGAGATAAGAATAAGTGATTTTGTAATCACGTTGATACAAAAGTTATTTTAGAAATTAAAATGTAACTGCGTTAAATGCAATTATTCTACTTCATTTAAGAATGCTCGATTCTGATTGGCTGGGAGGGGTGCATTAATCCTGCATATTGCCCGCTGATTTGTCGGTTCTACTTGCTGCTGACTGAGCACAGTAGATCAATACGCCGCTTGTATCGTTTTCTATCACATACATTTCAAACATGAGGTCCATTGTAAAAATAAACCTTGTATAAAAAAGTTTCTAAAATGTGTCGGAAATCTATCAGAGGGTCAGTCGATACATAGTTTTGCAAGAAAGATACAATGTAACAACTACTTTATTAAACTATTGATCAGTTGCAGCCTTGTGTGGTTGCTATAGAAACGAGTTACCTACAGCTGAGCTAACGTTATTCACAGTAGTTCTAAAGGGAACTACTTTTCGAGGGAGATTAACTTAAACATAGTATAGGTTACATTTAATAAGCATGCAATACGAGTAAAAAGGCTAATTATTAAAGTATTTGAATTGTTTTATTATGTTGGCCGGCGAGAAGTAGAATAAACAGAATAATCACCTCAAGGCAGGGCAATAAACAGTTTGATATGTCCGGCTCTTGGAAGGTAAACCGTCCACGAGCCGGGCATATCAAACAGTTTATTGCTCTGCCTCTCAGGGATTATTCCTTACTTCACCTTCAAAGGGCACCTTAGAATATGTGTATATTTCCCAGCCCGTTAAACCTAGTTTACGCCAAAGACAAAATTATAGAACTCATAGCCTATCATTCCCTCAAAACCGCAAGGGCGCTAGGCCTACCGTAACTACCGCCACCGGAGCAAGTCCGGCCGTTCCACCTGAACGGCAGTTACCGTTCCAGAACGGCATGCCTTAGGCCACCACCTGAACGGCATGTGCCGTTCCTGAACGGCATGGTATGTCAGTGGTCGCGGTGGCACGTGCCACAGGCCAATAAACGATCTCTGCGCTACTGGAGAAAACCCCACGGGCAGTTGAACTAACTAACTAAACATCACTCAATCAAGAAACTGTGTACATACAATTATACCTCGAGCTGTTGCTTTGCATATCCTTATTCACGTTGGTTATGTGAATATCTTAACATAAGATAACTTTAGGATATGATTAAGTCATATCCTAAAGAGAAATATTATGCGTAGGCCTATGTTATGAGCCTTGTACCTTGTAACTTGAATAGGACCATGGTCCCTAAGGTGTAGGCCTACTTCAAAGTTAGACTTATGCTGTGAGACAAGCACGCCGAAATTATACTATCACGTATTCTTTATGAGAGAAGAATATAATGTAGCCTACTATAAAATAAGATAAGGAATAGGATTGTACTTTATTGATCCCGCGGGAAATTCGTGAAAAGAGTAGCTGTTGCGGCTGCCGCACCAGAGGGTGCGCAGTGCGCACAGAGCCGGTGTTACACCGAATTCTCCGTTTGTTTCGTACATTATAATTGGCTAATTAAGGGCGCCACCAGAGGGCGACCCCAACACATTTGCCGTAGCCTAGGTCGCCTATGCCGAGGGCGCCGGCCCTGGATGCGCAGATGTGTATAATTACGTATTCTTTCTATAGATCAGATATAAACACTAGACAGTAGCATAATGTCTATAGTGTTTTCTGATCTAGTATGTAGACCACGTCATCTAGCCTACATCGTTTACCTCCAGCTGTAGCCTAACTGGTTTTCCATATTCACTTTGTGTGCCTGATTTTTTTTTATGTGAATTATGACCATAGAAAGCCGAGAAATATGATGCGAACATACTGGCAATGAATTGACAGTATGTTTGCAGTATGTGTGCATTCATATTTTTCGTAACGTTCACGTGTAATTTGTTACGTTAACGTGTCAATTTGTGTTACGTAAGGGTAGGGCTGGACCCCTCGAATTGCGCACTAATGGCCTTCCGTATCCATACTAATAGAACACTGGTCACTTTATGACACAGTAGCCTATGACCTGGATTGCGGCTATGGTCGTCCAAATGCTTTGGGGGGGAGCCTTATCAAATGCATGGCGGTCCATTTGCTGGACGCACCTCCAGCAGCTCAGTCGACAGATCCTGTCGCCCCCGTTCGGTTCGATCTGAGCACAATCTACACACCAGTTCAAAATGAGTCTACAGAAGAAACCCGTTCGTCTCATCGCGGCAGCATGCAATGATTTGGGAATCGGAAAGAATGGAAAGCTGCCTTGGAGTTTACCGTAAGAACGTTAAATGAATAATCTCTCTTTCTGTGTTTGTATTTAGCGATGGCAGGTCGACAGGGTCTAGACTAGAGGTAAAATGACATGGTGACGTATGGCAGAGGCAAAAACACATTGAAAAACTACGATGCAATTATAATTCTTTCCTTACATTTTTTTTTTACCACAGGAACGAGTTCAAGTACTATTTGAACAACCTCAGTCGAGTCTCACGTCCAGGTATTGAAAATCATCGATCGATCTATTAAGCTTGCCCAGTGATACACAACCTCGGAGTTGGTATGATTTATGGGGGAGGGTGTGCAAACAAACCTATATATTTTAACAAACCATGTTCTTTTTTTTGGGGAAACTATATTGCATACAAACTGACTAACTAATGATTCATAGCCGAAGTAGAGCGATGCCGAATGCGTCCACCGGGACACTGATAATACCAGTAGGCCTAGATGTTGATTTGGTAAACGCCTTTCGTGTGGAAGCAGATGCACAAAAGTAAAAGTTGGGATCGCAAACATCTTCAGAGATAGAAATGGGGTCACGGAAGAAAAAAAACATGGATATAAAATGTATAACAGCAATAATAATCCGATATGCTGAGTGTATGCAAGTTTCTCCCCACATCATTACAAACTTGCGATATGAACTTGGAAAAAAAGGACATAAAAGCAGTAAGGCAATACACTCGCTATGTAAGCTAGAATGGGGAGTGCAGTCAAGAGTATTAACTACCCAGAACAACAAACTAAATCAGTGCAATAACCGAAATTGCTGAGTATTATGTAAAGCTTCTTACCAACTCATAAAGTATGTACATATCACATTAACAACCTTTTTACATCAACAAAAATATTCTACCCTCCTCTATATTTCCCCCATCGCCCCTGAATCTTAAAATCCAACATTAAGCAATATTCCGATTCTCTTAGTGGCTCCATACACAGCATCTGTGCTGGAGGGACAAGCGTGGCAAAAAATAATGCTTCTCAAAAAGGACTAATATTCTCAATTATAACCCTTCAATATTTGAATTGTTGCTTGTTTTCTTACCTTGCTTGATCCGTAGTAAGCCATCCATTCATCTAATATTTTTCTTGCTACAGGAATGTTCAATTTGGTGGTGTGGGGAAGACTGAACTGGTTCTCACAAGAGGAATTTCTCAAAGAGAATGTTATACATGTGGTTTTGAGTAAAACCTTAGGGTAAGCTCTTACACACACACAAACTTTTTGATATTAATAATCGCCAAATAAACCAGTTTGTAAATATTTGCATCAAGCCATCATTTAAGAGGGAACTCTGTTCACTACTACTATTCAGTACCTACTGCCCACACAGAAAAAGTGTGAATCTACTTAATGTGGCTACATCGCTTCCATGTCCGACATCTGTCCATCGCCGTCTCTATTCTTGTAGCGTTGTTCCAGATAACGCACAGTACCTACGAGAGGACCTCGAGGGGGCTATTCGTCTGGGCGCCTCCCCTCCCCTCAGTGACATCATAGAAACCATCTGGGTCGTCGGCGGCACCGGGGTCTACAAGGTACACTCACACTACCAAAATGTTGCTGTTCATTGTAACGTGACGCCATTGAAAGTGTGTGTAAAAGGTGCACAAAGCCGAACGTTCTGTTGCACCATTGTTGACAGGTCTGTGTTTCTGTTTTCTTTTCCACCAGGAGAGCCTGATGCACCCATGGTGTGACCTGATATACCTCACGGATGTCATGGCCAACATTGACTGTGATGTTTTCTTCCCCAATTTTGACAGACAGATATTTAAAAAGCAAGACAGGTATGATTTATGAATCCCCTCTAACTGCTTAGTAAACGTATTTATATTGTTTTAATATTTGTGTGGGATTGTTTGGATTCTGTAGGGTTGTACAATGAATTCACAAAGACTAAATTTAACAATTGTTACCATCGATTGATATGACAAATGTGTTAATCCACGATCTTGATCTATATGGTTGGTTTTGTTTGCATTACTGTAGATTTCCTGGCGTGCCGAGTGAAATCCAAGAAGAGAATGGGGTCAAATACAAGTATGAAGTTTATAAGAAAGACATTCACTATCAAGATTAGCTGATGTAAAATAATATTTATTCTGCTATTTCAAGTGCCTCAAATCAGAAAATAATAAAACATGTCAGGGGATTTCAGTCACTTCCGATGCTCCTTTTCTGGGGTTAGAGGATGCATCAATCATATGACACGTGCCATGTGTTACCGCAGAGGGAGAGGGCAGAGGACAGGAGGTTATCGGAGGTTAAACACTTTCCAGACAGACATTTCAAATTTGCATTTGTACTGGGAGGATGCCATTGAGCCTTCCTCACAATTGGCAACCAAGTTTAAGGAGTATCTGGTGAATATTAGAATTCAAATGTATTGTCGGTTCTTAACTATAAACAACTCATAATAAGCATAACCTGACAGGCTTTTACATTGGTAAAATGACAATGTATTGGAACACTCCATTTTATCCCTGAGATGCACTTAGTAATACAACAAGATTGTAATCAAGTCACATGGGTGCAAGTCATGCTTCTGTATATAATGCACTTGAAAATCAGCTTATCATAAAACTGGACCAACATATAAAACCTGAAATAATATATACATCCCTTGGCAGGGAGATATATCTCTCCACAAAACGTTTGAGGTGTTTTCACCTTCAGAACTCTTTAATTGTTTCACTAATGAACTGTTGGTATTAAATAAGCAGGCCGACTCTCAACCACACTGGAGCTGTCCTTGCGCACAGATTCAAATAAATACAGAGACTACATTCACAGCATCACATTTCCGTCCCCCTATTCGGTCTGGTACCATGACCCGTCAGTCGTCCGTCCTCAAAGGGGCGACGGGGTTAAACATCGGCCTCTCTCTGCGTAGCCGCAGCCTCCCGTAGCTCGCCTCAAAGTCCTTCTTGGTGCCACAGAGAGCCGCCAGCCCCCCGGTCTGGATGTCGTAGCCGTGCGACCTCAGGCTCTGCACGCGGTGGTTCACGATCTCCGTGGTGAGCTCCAGGACGGTGGGAGCCTGTAAGATCTGAGCCGCGCTGATGCCCACCGCAGACAGCCCCTGGAAGCGCTGTGCCAGCACCACCTCCGAGTGGTACAGCAGCGCCGGGCAGTCCAGGACCACGTGCCGGAGCTGGTCGTCGGAGCAGCCCAGGGTGCGCTGCGAGAAGGCCAGGGTGCGCTGCATGGCGTCGGGGTTCAGCTCTGTGACGAAGCCCCTGAGCTTGGAGAGGAGGCCCAGCAGCTCGGAGGTGGTGAAGCCTTTCCGGGTCAGGAAGTGGAAGTTGTGCCTCAGCAGCTCCGGGTCTTTGAGGAGGACGAACGGGTTCTGGCTCAGCAGCTTCTGGAGCCAGATTTTCACGTTGGTGTCCTTTCCGCCCAGCTCCAGGTAGGCTGCCTGGAGGGTGTGGATCATCTTTTTGTTGTCGTCCACTGGTCGGCTGAAGCTCATGGGAGCCCCAGACATCAGCTTTGTGATGATGCGCTTGTTGAGGTTCAATTGGCGGAAGTACGTTATGTTGGCGCGCTGATTGGTGTGGTGGCTGGCACAGGTGAAAAAGGAGGCAGGGAATTTTTCAATGACGCCAACAAGTTCTCTGTGGTTTGGACACACAGACAACCACAGGTCCCGCTGAGCCTGCATTTGCTCAGGGTGGCAGAGGACCGCCTCGGGGTACTGAGTTAGAACCCCAGCAACTATAGAGCCAGAAGCCCCCATTTCCCTCATCAGCTCGGCTACCTCATTAACATAAGTGGGGGTTTGGTACAGGATCCAGCACTTCAGTTTTCTGACCTTCTGGATGTCTACGGACAGTAGATATAGCGCTTCCACTGTATGCCGGTTCTCTTCTGCACGTTGCGTGGTGCATAGCCGCTCATGTATTTGAATCGCTGTACCTCGCGGATGCCGTAGGCACAGGGATGTGATCAGCCTCCACATTAAAGAAAGATTTTTAGCCCACTGATCTTAAGAAAAAGCAGTGACAGCAAGCATGTAGCGTAGCAACGTGTTGCCGGGTAGTGTATACACTAACACTCGAGCAATAAAGAAAATAAATGTGTGGCACACTTACGCAGATTGTGGTGTGCTATTAATTGGAGCACTTCGATGTTGGGATTATAGAAGCAGCGTAGACGGCAGGGGGATGCAGAATGTCCTTACTCGGGTCGAAGCCGAGTTGTGTGGGACGTCTTGTTATGAAACTGATTTTCTTTTTCCTTTTGTAAATGTAATTCGTTTTCCTATAGCGCTACATAGTGGAGACAAGAAGTATTGCGACGCAATACATTACTAGCCCACAATAGGCCTATAGTTATGATCCAGCCTTTTCAATTTTTTTCTTTTTCTTATTCTTATCGAGTCCTTATTGGCAAGGTGGACACACTAGAGCAATAAGAATATCCATCTATCTGTTTGTCTGGCTGTCAGTCTTGTCTGTCTGTCTAGCCTGTTCTCAATGTCTAATTTTGCCTCATTGTCTCTGTTGCCTCATTAATTAAAATATGTATCTATATTAAAGCAACTGTTAGGATCTTTATGAAAAATTATTCTGATTATCACAAATGTAGATATGAGTCATTTCAAAAATTTCCATTAAAATTTTACAGTTGCAAATAATTCTTTGCTGCATGAAATTGTGAACACATGAAACCTGTAAGCCTGGTATGATTGCTTATCAAGCATTGCATAATAACAGTGTTTTGTTAAAGGGTAGGCTGCGCCTACTGGGTCAAACCAGTCCAACTACACATGATAAGACAAAGCAAGGCTATCCTTTCATATCTAAATCTCTTTATTTCCTTTGACTTTTACATTTCTCATTTAAAGGAATTATATTTGATACAAATGAATTTTTCATTGTTTTTTCAAATTAACATTTAACCAACATTTAAAGTTAAATTAAGTGAAGTTCTTTGTTCAATTCATTGTGCATAGTTACATGTGTGTTACCTCAGAGGGATGTGGTGTCTTTGGTTTTCTTTGGTTTAAATTTGAAATATGTTTAATAAGAGCAGGAAGCATGATGCCATCTGAAACTAGGTGACACCTCCAAGCAGGTTATTCAAAAAGGGCATGCCCCCTCACACAGCAGTTTGTGCCAGACCAAGGATAGCGAGACAACATGCCACTTCTCTTCAGGATAACAGTGCTTCTACTCCTCCTTTCACTCAACATGGCAGTCACAGAAATGCCAGGATTTGTATTTCAAGCCCAGGGAGCTGATTTCCAGATCGGTTCTTGCTTTGGAGCAGATAACATGGTTGCCTTTAAGTCGTATGAGACCGGAGACCAACTTCTAGTCAACTATTCAGCCGGTGGGGGGTTCTCCTACTTTCCCGAAGACCTCCAGGTTCGTGCCAACATAACAGACTATAACTCCATGCTTGGATTACTGATGGGTCAGCTGAATCCACGGGACGAAGGTATCTACAGGACAGAGTGCTGGCAGAATGAGACGCTGGTCAGCAACCTCAGAAAACAGCTGGTAGTCTGCAGAGAAAAGGTTGAGTTTGGGGAGATGTCTGCGTTGGAAGATGACTGGGCGGAGGTTCGGTGCAACGGCGGCGCCGGGGCCCTGGCTGGCACCACGATACACTGGTACTATGATCCGTACAGCAATTATTCCTTATGGGCCGGAGCTGTGCCACTTGATCCATCGTTTGCGCGCCTGCAGGGTGCGGTGGAGGTAAGAGATGGCGGGGGGTTGCTCCATGTGTCCAACAGTGTGCTGCAGGACTCTTTTTCCTTTTATTGTGTCGTGATGAAGGGTCAAGATTGCCTCAGTTTTCAAACTATATACCAGCCAGGGTATGTTCATGCGAGGACAATGTATGCCTCGCATGGGGACAGAGTTGCACTGGCCTGCTCGTCTGAAAACAAGAGCCAGAGTTGGATGACACCGTTGGGAAAGATCAAAACCTCTATAAAGTCTCCTGGATCAAGTGAGGGCAGCACGCAGGGCAGTCAAATGTACATCTCGAGGGATATCGAATCGAAAAGCCGTTTCCTGATCATTCCAGCTGCCTCTGACGAACACAAGGGGCAGTATTCCTGCTTCTCACCCACCCTGGAGAGGGTGTACCTCATCGCTTTCTGCCCTAGGATGGAATCGAGGGAAATAAGCATTGTGGAAAGAGGAGATATCTTGTTAGAATGCAATGTACATCAAAAAGCGCCTGGCGATGGCACTAGCGTAGAGTGGCATCGTGACAGAGCGTCTGGGGAAGCCAGCCTTATTCAGAACACCACGGACGAGGCTGCGGCCCGCACAGGCAACCCGAGGCGTGGAATGGTTCTCTCCGAGGACGGTTTCTCCCTCAAAATATCAGGCCTGACAGCAGAAGATGCGGGGGTATACTGGTGTATAGTCACAGAAGAAGAAGAAGAAGAAGACGATGGTGACCATAGTGCCTATGACGGTTTGGACGACGGCTACAATGATTACAATGACTACGGCAACGGCCGGCTCCACGTATGCATTTCCAAGCAGCACATTGTTTTGACTGTCGCATTGATCCCGATTAAAGTTAAGGGCGACGCGTCATTGGCTCCGCATCCTGGAGTTCCCGGGTACGCTTTGGGCGCTGGGTTGGCGGCAGGACTGCTGCTGGTCGGGGTGATGGCGGCAGTGGCTGTAATGAAGGCGAGGTCAAAGGGCTGCTTCAGGCAGGGAGGCGTAGCCACCGACACGCGGCCCAATTTCCATCAGGACACAGAAATGGCTCGTGATCCCAGTTGTGCTGAAATGTTAGCGCCCAATGAGCCATCTAATGCATGTTAAGTAGGATGCCTTTATGACATTTTTAAAGAGAGATAAAATGAAATTAGTCGTGTAATTGACTATCTATTTTCAGCTGTGGGTGGGAAGGAATCAGTGTATTTATTCATGTTCCCATGCAATAATGAATATGATCGGTTTGATCTAATAAAGACATCGACTGCATTTCCCTATATTGTTATGTGACCGTAACTAACCCTTACCCTTTGTCTAGACTAGAGTATATCATATCTGGATGTAATATATAAAAATGTAGAACTCAAATGATACAATTTGAATATATAGTGTGGTGATGGTTTATCAACGCTACACTACACACTACAATATGTTTTGGCAGGTAGTAGGAGTGAATATTATGAAGTGTGAGATATGTGTGGGTGTGTGTGGGTGTGTGGGCAGGTCGATGCTTGCATGCATACATGCCAGTCCATTTCCTTGTGCGAAATGTTGTCTTTACAGATACAATCTGCAAGGATGGGATATTTACCTTAGTTCCATGATTCAGTCTTGGACAAAAGGAAGCCATACTCACATAAAGAAACCGTGTATGCTTTGAAGGGAGTGATCTGAAAAAAAAAAAAAAATGATTCCACTGACGTCAATGATATAATTTAAAGCAAACATTATGAATATGTCTGCATATAAGAATAACTGATAATATCATGAATTCTGCATATTATTACGACAGAACGAAGGTTGTAACCAATACTTTAAACCTTCCGATCCTAATTATCTCTCCAACAGTTCAATGGATAACACTATATTTTCCTCCCCCTGTAATGGTTTCCTCATGTGGATGAATGCATGCAGGGAAAAAGAGATGAAATAAGAGGATTGTAGACAAGGCATCTTGCAAAATGTCCAAAGTGCTTGGTGTTCACGTCGTCAGCAGCTGCAGAGTTGGATGAAGGTGGACTGATGGACACGCAGATGGGTGAGGGCCAGCTGCTCCATGTTGTCAAGCGTAATTAAGAAGGGGCTTTAGTGTAGCACAGCCACAAGTAAGCAGGCAGAGCTATCAGCCCAATAACCAGTGTCTTTGCATAGAGAGAAAGATAGAAGGGCCAATGTCTCTCTTTCGGTCTCTCTCGGTCTCTCCTTCTCTCTCTACCTCACTCCCTGCCGAGGGAGAGAGTGCGCAAATGGGTTTTCTTAATTGTTAGAGCGTCCCCCTGACCATCTGTGTGTGTGTGTGTGTTTGTGTGTGTGTTTTTGTGCGTGCGTGCGTGCGTGCGTGCGTGCGTGTGTGTGTGTGTGTGTGTGTGTGTGCATGAGTGGGTGGTGTTGTGAAAAATATGCACAGACCACGCTATTACAGCAGTGAGCAACAAACTTCAAGGTCTTATCAGGCTTTCATGCCTAAACTAATTTTTGACTAAAAGCACATTTAGCTCACTTGAACTTCGCTTGTATCCTCTGAATACATACATCGTTTTGTTACAATATCTGAACACACAAATACATGCACTATTTCTAAATACAGTATTAATCCCAACCATCGTAGGGCAAGAAACAACGTGCTGTGAAAGTCTCCGTGGCTCCTAACTGCTTCACCACAGTTTCTGAGCTGCGCTGGCTGTGAGGAAATAAGGTGTAATTTCCCAAACTCATTTGTACTGCAACTGTTAATGCTATATGCACTGTGAGTGTGACAACACTTGGGGGAATAAAGAGCAAGGAGGGAGAGAGGAGGCAGCAAAGTCTCTAATGTTTTGGTTTGCTCTCAATACATTTGATTTCAGGCATATAGGTCAGCCCATGATGCCAGATTAAGTTAAACTAAAGCAAGAAAATAAACTTAAAGCAAGCCTTGATTTAATTTTATAATGTTTTTATAATGAAACCAGTACTTTCTTAACCCGCTTGTTAAAGGAATATTCCATCAAGGTGTGTTATGAGTAGAGATCTTTCACATCATAGAAATGAATAATCATCAATGGCATGTGCCTTACCCTATACAGGCATCGATGGGTACTTCATGGCAAAGCATATTTTCAAACTCTGCAGGATCCAACAGCCCTGTTTATTCATGTGATTATTCAGTTATTGAAGCTAAAATAAAAGGAAAAAGATCTTAGGAGAAAGTGGACGGCAAAATGAGACCATCTATATTCAAGATATTTCACAAGATATTCCATTCAAAAACAATCACGGAAGGACGCGCACTACAAACACAGAAAAATAACAGCGCAGGCTTTGATGCGAGGCGTGCACGTGAGTAAACACTCAGCATCTTCCTCATGTAATCTCTTCTTCTCTTTTTCCTCATTTTTTTCCTTCATTCTTTTTTTCTTTAGCGTTCATGCTTGCTCAATAATTCTCATTATGTCAGTAAAGCTGTACTTCACTCAATTCCAAAGAATGCCCAAAGTTCTTTGTGTGCGATATGGACTGCAAACCCCATGTTGGAGCCGAGCACCATCGCAGCATCTTTGGTTTCTAAATGAGCACTCTCTTCTGCTCCTCTTGGCCCATGTGGTCTTACCATGAATACCAACCCAGTGATGGAATCATTTGAAGGGTTGGACATATTCATCCCATATATTTTTCTAGCTCCATAAATTCGGCAGTTTTAAGAAAACAGAGAGATAATGGAGAGCAGCTTGGACAGGGGCTGAGTGGGCTTTAAGATAACAGACAGTCAAACAGGCTCCCAAACTATTCCTAGAGGCTAAATACTGATTGGGGTCAAGTATTTAATTCACTGGTGACCTCTCAGTAATACAACTGAGAGATGTGGGATTACACTGAAACACGAATATGAAATGTCAAGGAACTTAAGCCTGATTACATGTGATAGAGTTTAATGTATAGGGAGAATTAAAAGATAAAATACTTTTACATGACATGACAAACTTTTACATTACATGGCATAATTGGAACATCTAAATTCTGTATGCCTGTGTATGTATTTTAACATTTTATTGAGCATTTTCTGTTTCTTATTTTCATAGTCTGTAATAACTTGGCAGCAGTTCTTAAAGGTGCATTGTGTAATACCAGAGAGAAATATGAGAAGTTGTCTGAGCTGCCCTGTGCTGGCTGTTTGCTAGATTCAATTTAGCAATCCTTGTTGGCGTACCAGTGGGTGGAATTAGATTTCTTTCCTCTTGCTCGGGTTCCAAGTCAAGAAAATATATTTTGTTAACTCAAATGGTATGCAGAGATTTTGTTTGGGAGTTACAAAGTGGACCGAAAAGGAGGAGGTGCAGAAGTTTCTGAGAAGGTCCAGAAAATAAGTACAAAGCAATTTTGGTCCCACTTTTCCACAACGATGCATTAATTTACCCTAAGTTAACATTAGTTTATGTTATACTGATAATTATAAAGCATTAGCATAGGGGTTAGGTCAGGTCTTGTAATGTACTTTTCAGTTTTCTTTGGTTAGGGTTACTCTGGTTAGGGTTAGGGCAGGCGGGTCAGGATTAGGTTTATAGTTAACCCTGAACCCAACCCTATTCAATAATGTACACATTTAAACCTTAGTAAACATGAACACCATTATCTTATAAAACATCAAGACAATTTTTAAATGTATTTTGTCAATCATAGTATACCATGAGTTCACTGTTTATAACTGTTAGTTAATACTTATTACTGCTCTAACAAATGTAATTAATGAATGGTTAATTAATGGACCCTTATCGTAAAGTGTTTCAGCAAATTTGATGAGGGTATGGGTCCTGGGATTCGCAAATAACAGATGGATTTGGAAATTGCTTCATTGCTCCACAAGATAATCATGTGGATCAAAATGAAATGACAAAGAGACACAGACGGTGGCTCCATGTTTGTTTGAATCGTGCTGGGAGATGGTTATAGTTAGAAATGGCCTCATGGAGCTGTAGAATCGTCAGTGTCTTTGTGTGAGTGTACATCCTGTGTATATAATGCCGGACCGTATTAAGTTAAGAGTGGGCAGCGTGAAACTTAAAAGGAATATTTAGTGAACATTCAGTTCATCCCTTAAAAAGAAAAAAACGTCACTGATGAAACCGAGCCTCATAGTGTGTGGGAGTGAGGCTACAGCTTGGAGTGCAGGATCGATGCTGTTAGGGGGGGAGCTGGAAGCCTGCTATTTATGGTGCATCTACAGTTCTCTGGATGTGAATCTGTCTTGTCTCTGTAGCAATGCAACATAAAATAGCCTTAATGTCCCTGATCTTCTGGATGCCATGATGCTGATCGTGTGTACCTGTCGGTGTGATTGACTCACAGAATTACATTAAAATGGAAGATTGTTCAAATAAATGATACCACTGGAATTTACCACGTGCACATGCAGCAGTGGTGTCAATTACCGACCTGTGGAAAAGCCAAGGTACAGACACATTTTTATGTTTTGCTGATTCTCCAGTATTAAATATTCTGCTCTGTTCTGTTGTATTTTTATTCATGCTACAATAAATGTAAATTATTTTGAGTTATGTATATCAAGCTTTGTACAACATACTGGAGTGATGTCCAATTCCTCTTGCCAGATAGCCCCAGGTTGTTCAGGTGGGTTGAATGAGGCTTGTGGGCCACAATTTTGAAACAGAGCCAGAGATGGTGGATGTCTTAGTTCTGTTGTTCTTGTGTTCTTGTGTTACCAGCCTTGTTCCTTGGGATCGAAAGGGGACTTCTAATAATCGTCTGTGTTTTTTAGAAGACTAAGTCTGAGGTATTCATTCAATACCTTTCTGTATTTATTATTCCATCCCCTTGTAGTTCTATTTGAACACAATGTCGAGTCACTGTCTAGTCCCCGCTGATGTGTTTCCATTGTTCTTATTCACCCAGTGGCCATTTTTGATTCTCAATACTAACTGGTTGGAGGAGCTGAAAGTGGAATCCTGCATTCTGTTCGTTCACCGAGCTAGTGTTCAGAAACAAGATGGAAGCAATGTGGCCACAGTAGGAGAAAAGGCCAATAGCACACGTCACATTAACAGCACAGAGAAGAAAAGGACAGATTTCGGTCCTCACCATATCATCAGCCAGAGACTCTTAACAGGTCATCGGCCATTACTACACGGGTGGCCTGATGCCTTACAGATATGTTGTATCTGGAAGAAAATATAGTAAGGATGTGTGAGTGCTTTGATATTAAAGTACTATTAATTATAAAGTTATTTTAGCATTATTCATATCAATATTATTAATAATACTATTATTAATATTATTGTTATGATTTTTTATATGTGTTGACGAAGTGGACCAGTGTGAGGACAATATGGCCAGAAGGTCATTTGCCCTCTGTTCGTCCTCATCTGGTGATCTTCAGACACACTGGCAGAGGAGGACCATTGCAGAGTAATTTTGTCTTCTGGATTCTTACTAAAGTAATGTTTGCTTGTAAGATTAACGTTAACTGAGAGAACAAAATTTGTAAGGTGAACATAACAGGCTTCATTGTTACTTGGATACTGTAATCCGCACCTTATAGCATACAACAGTGTTAGGGATAACAGTGAGGGACAGCAACATGTACAGATTATCTATTGGGAAGCTTCACAAGTAGATAAAAAAAACATTGACCTCCAAAATCGATGTTTATAACCGACCAAAGTTGAGCCATCACTTCATCCAATCCTCCATCAGTATAAGACACAGTTTCAAATGCAATACAATGTAGAGGGCAGCCCACGTACTCCATGTTGAGATGCAGCAGGAATACAAAAAAATAAATAAAAGTGCTGGTCTTGTATCGCCTATCTCCCAGCTGTGTCCCCAGGGAGCCACACTGCAGCCAATGTGACTTTGTCACACAGGGGTATAAATCTGAAGCACTGTTAACAGAATTGACCCTATCCCAGGAGTAATGGAGCTGTCACTGGTAAAGTCTGACCCTAGAATAACCCCCTTACACAACCAGCTCTGCAGGGGGAGCCCTGTTTGTGGTAGATGATATCTGTCATCCTCACTGGGATGAAAGAAAGAATAGGGGTCATACTGTTAATACAGGAGAGGCTGTGTGTGTGTGTGTGTGTGTGTGTGTGTGTGTGTGTGTGTGTGTGTGTGTGTGTGTGTGTGTGTGTGTGTGTGTGTGTGTGTGTGTGTGTGTGTGTGTGTGTGTGTGTGTGTGTGTGTGTTTGAGTCAGTCTGTGCATAGTTGTGTATAGGTCTTCTGACATGTAGTTTACTGCAGTTGCCCGATTTGAGACGTTTATAATAGGATACTTCGTCAACCATCACACTGTGGAGGGTATGAGAGTGGTACAGCTGCCAAGAACGAGCATTACTGATTATCGTGATGGTTTTCTGTCATCCCTTCGAGCCATTGAAAGGAGAACCCTCCTAACAAGTGTGTGAGTGTGCTTTGAAGAAAATCAAATTTTACAAAAAAAAATGCAGGCAACTGTATATAGCATGAATCATTGTTTTATCAAACCTACTTTGAGTTACCGAAGAGCTGCACAATAGAGAGACATTTTGAGGAAACGGTTTTTGCAACTGAAGAAGGCTCGTCAGAAGCTTTGAGGAATGCATGGGAGGGGGGCGTTGTGGTCACGCGCTCACACTTCTCCAGCCTCGCACTTCCCGCGCTGCGCCGTGCCGTGTGCTGTGTGCTGTTCATTTCACTCCCGCGTTGGACACAACCAACTGGCGACAGACGGGAGGACCCCTACTGCATCGGACCGATTCTCTGAAAGCTAAACGACATATATGACCTGAATCAACGAGGAACTTCAACTCTCGCGGGTTAATGGTAAGCGTCTGGACGCCGTGTCTTGGGTGTGCGTTTACGCACCTATTTCCTTTAGGCAATCCCACCAAATTCGCGGTCGATTCTGTTATTCAGGTGCAGTAGGTGTGATATTCAATAGTATAGGGATGGTGAAACTTAAAGTAAAGTAAAAAAGAGCACTTTGCCGGAGTTGGTTGACGCTTACAATGCGCTCAGATCCAAAATAGCATCCCACCTTATAATGTGTTAACTAGCTATTGTTACGTTTGTTAATTGATTTTACTATAGGTCACATAGGGTGTCTAGTAGTGATATGTGTGTAGTTCTACTGAAATGTAACTATGGTTTGCCTCCGATCTTTCTTAATATTTTACAACAAAAAATATCTGATCTTTGACCCATTAAGATTGTATTTATATATCCTGTTTGCTCTCTGCAACGCTGTGCTCGCTCAGCTGTTCTGCAAGTGTCTGTGTGTGTGTGTGTGTGTGTGTGTGTGTGTGTGTGTGTGTGTGTGTGTGTGTGTGTGTGTGTGTGTGTGTGTGTGTGTGTGTGTGTGCGGTAAGTGGGTGCTTGTGTATACGTGTGTGTGCGTGTGTGTACATAGGTAGGTAGGTAGGTATGTTTGTGTGTAAGAGAGAGAGAGAGAGAGAGAGAGAGAGAGAGAGAGAGAGATAGAGAAAGGGAGAGAAAGAGAGATAAATAGATAGATCGATAGATAGTAGATGGATATAGGCAGACACATACACATAGATTGACAGTATTCATCCTACTTAGCCAAGTTCAATCACAGAGAAGCGGTGTAATAGAATCATATCTTGCGCTGTCACGTTCCTCCATCACCTGTATCACCTGCATCCCAGCAGCTCGAGCCTCATCACTTAGTTCCCACACTAACTCTGTTTGTTGGCTGTATTTGCAACAGAGGCAATTTCCCTCCCGGCACCATTCACAAATACCATTATCTCTATCACTTTAGCTTCTAGATATTTCATCCCGGCGGTGGCAAGAGCTCTGTGCACTGCATTCACGAGGTGCCAACCAGAGCGCCTCTGGTGTAATGTCTGTTGACGTCGTCTCTGCGGCTTTCACGGCTAGGGTTATGAGACGCCGTAAAAAACAAAAAACATGTTTCACTTTAACACTCGTACTCCAAAAATGGGCTAGGAGTGGAACAGAGAGAGAGAGAGAGAGAGAGAGAGAGAGAGAGAGAGAGAGAGAGAGAGAGAGGGGGGGGGGGGTAAACCATATGAGTGAGGGGGAAAGGGAGACTGGTGAATTATGTTCCTTTAATCCGTACTGTTGTCCTCTGTCTCTTGTCTCAAGAGGACAGGGGGAGAAAGCAAACGGGAGCTTAGGCTATGTGGCCTGGGAGTCTCGCCCACAACCTGTTGTGGGGGGTGGCGAGGAGTCAGCCATGTCACGTGGAGGGGGGAGAGGGGGGAGAGGGGTGAAGTAAATTTGACAATTTAATAGGTTTTGATTTGATTTGATTTCTGAGTGTCGAATATATAAGCTGCTTAGCCAAAGTTTCTTATTATTGGCAATCATCCATGCTTGTGTTTTCTGCCTTGGGTCTTTGTCTTCTCTCTCTCTCTCTCTCTCTCTCTCTCTCTCTCTCTCTCTCTCTCTCTCTCTCTCTCTCTCTCTCTCTCTCTCTCTCTCTCTCTCTCTCTCTCTCTCTCTCTCTCCTGCCCTCTGTCTTCCTCTCTGTAACTGGTCGTTTTCCCAACAAAAGAATCATCTCTACTTTTGTTCATTAGTCCATTGTTTTACCACTCAAAGCAAAAGCGACTTTGGTTTGTTTTGCATTTTTTATGATAAATGGAACATCAAAACAGGTAATATGAATCTGCCAATAACACATAAAGATCAGAGAGAGACAAGGAGAGAGAGAGAGAGAGAGAGAGAGAGAGAGAGAGAGAGAGAGAGAGAGAGAGAGAGAGAGAGAGAGAGAGAGAGAGAGAGAGAGAGAGAGAGAGAGAGAGAGAGAGAGAGAGAGAGAGATTGAGTAAGACGGTGAGACAGAGAAAATGAATGGATACTTACCTTTGGCTTTGATGATGATAGCCAGGCTATGGTGCCATTTTGAGGGATGCTGAGATGCCCGGGGATGTCATGTGATTACCCACCATCATTTCACTCTGTCGGGATAAATGGACAAGGGCATTTCTCCACAACCCATTTGGAAAATCCCATCTCTTGTTCCTCTTTTAAGCCCAATGGCAAAGAGGCTTTGGTGAATCCATTAAGGAAACTTCTATTCCTACCAAGCTGGAGTCAGCTGGAGTTATTTCAATCAAACTGCTACGGGGCTAAAAGACATACAGGTAATTACCTAGTCCCTGGCTATTAATGTGAAAGCTACATCAGGAGAGGAGAGCTCTTTGCTCAGTATCTGTTTCCAGACTCCAGTACCACGGCATGCCTCTGTGTACCAAGCGCTGAAATATTTACGCAGTCCCAGTCCCCTAAATAAAATAAACGACAGTCGCAAAGTGTTTGAATTGACAGAAAAAGATGCACTTAGGCAAAAACCGCCTGCCCTCGTGGGATCAGCGCCCGCGCCGAGACTTCAGGGCGCTCGTCTTGTAACGGCCGAGTGGCCTGAGGACGCCGGCCTGGGTGGCTGCGGTGATAGGGCGAGGCAGAACGTCGCTTGCTCCCCTTCCAACGTCTGTCTCCTTTCCCCCTGGCCCGCCCGCTGCGCTCAGCGTGACGGCGTGGCGCCAGAGGACATGGGAGGATGGAGTGCTCCTGGAAGACAGTGCTGCTGCTGGTGTGCGCGTCCCTGGGGGTTCAGTACACGGCCATCCGGACCCTGAGCGACACCCTCCCCGGACCCTGCCAGGGATCCCTCAACTGCCACGCCAGACAGCCCCGAGGTAATGAGCCCCCGTGGCCTGAAGGCCGCCAGGGGGAGGGGGTCAGTTCCCCCCCATGGGGCGGACCCAGGGCTGGGATTGTGTGCACTTTGTGTTATGTGAAGCGTTGAATGAGGATGTGTTGCACAATCTATGCATGCAATTCTATGTTTGTGTATTTAAAAAAAAAATGTATTTTTGGTAGAATTCAGGGCATGAGGTTCACCACTTCGAATGAGAAAACATGTTTTAGCAGTCAGAAACAAGAAATTAAAAAGCCTTAACTAAACCATATGGCATTTTGGAAGTGATTCCAGCGTTGAGGCACTGCATATAGACTGACCCGGAGAAGATCAAATCACACACAATGAGGCTAGGGAATTCCCATTATAATCTGAAGTAGGAAGGATCTAGATCTGCAATATCGTTGATTTATTTCCCTATTATCTTCCAATTTATCTCCATTAAGCCGCTTCTACAGGGCTACCCTGGATCGCAGGCACAGAGCGTCTGTGGACAAAAATAACAGCCCCGTTTGCAATCATCTCTTCATCAGTAGTAATTACACATTGGCAATCAGTGTTACATTTAGAGATTCACCATTTCATAATCCCCTAGGTAACCGCCATCAGACAAGCCACTTCCTCATGCAGGTTTACAATCTTAAATATTTAACCAGTATTGACTCTGTCGGGTTTCTTTTCATCCTTAAGTAATGAGTTAGCCAGGCAATATTTTACATGTAAAACCTTTAAATCTCTGCCTTATTTTGTTAAATATTAATTTAATTATGGACCGTGGAAATCATCAAAAATGGCAAATCATTCTGTACAGAAACTAACTCTCTCTACTGGAATGATGTGGAAAATATACTCTGCTGACGCCTCTGCAATAAACACAATTGCAGGAGATTCTCACCCATTTCTAGACGCAAAGGGATTTTATGATTGGTGCTGCAAAGGAAATATCAAAGTTAGAGTTGTATTGCACCATTGAGAAATACCCTGTGTATACACAATCACCATGCTGGATAGGGTGAGATGTACTATAGATCAAATCAAGGTGCAGTTTCCAAGTCTGTTTCTTCCAAACAGCAAGGTCTATACTTCTCGTTATTTGTGGGCTCACGCAGGATATCCAAAACAACCATCACAGTCTTTCTGTACATATTTAAATTCCCTTCTTTTCTGCGTGTTAATCCTGCATGCTCTCCCAATGTTGTTCTCTTTAATTCTGATTAACTCAGTATATGGAACCGCATGTCAAGGACGTGGCTATCAGTTACCTCCCACCATTACCTGTTAACATACAAAAAGGTGTGACCCACTGATTCCTGCTGGGTTAAGGCTGTTCAAATCAAGTCAATGACAAACCGCCAACACCCACTCTCGGCTGAACAATTGACAGGGTGTGACAGCTGGGCGAGATGGGCCCGCCGCCCGTTGGTCCGAGGGGGATCTGTTGTCGAACTGTAAGACAAAAGAAGGGCATTTTGATGCTAATACCAACCCCTCAGTTGATCAAGGGCTTTAAGAACCATAGGGGGTTAGAGACAGAAGTCTGGCAGGGCGGAGGAGGAGAACAGGATGAGGGGAAGTACGCATACATTTTATGATCAACCCCTTAAGAGCAGTGGAGGGATAGCGACCAATTGGTAGGTAGGGAGGGGGATTAACCTCAGGAGGAAACATGATTACTGTCGCATCAACTAAACGTGGGGGTCTGAGAAAAGGATCTGGCAGGGAGGGGCTCGAGGGCTGGTTGAAGGTGTCAACTAACAGTGGGGGTAAGAGACAGCGGGAGGGAGGGGGATGAAAACAGAACGAGGCAGAACCATATCCAACTACGGTATATAGGGATGAGTGAGGCCTCTACAACCCCTGTGGTTAGAATAAGGTCCTTATTGGAAGACACTAGGCCAGTGATTTTCAAAATATCAGCAACAGAACCTTGTCTGCTCCTGGTAACATCTGTGAAGGCCCCCCCGGATGTCAGATGTTTCCTTGAGAAATAGCAATAACAGATCAATGCCTTGCCAAACGACTCTTCGCCCCCTCCCTTTGTATTGTTTTCTGCCTCCTCTTTAGACTCAAGGTGGAAAGCCTTGTGTGAAGACGCCTGGCTGCCCTCCGCCTCGCCCCAGAAACACATCCTCCTGTTTGCGACCACGCGCAGCGGCTCGTCCTTCACCGGCCAGCTCCTCAACCAGCACCCGGGGGTCTTCTACGTGTTCGAGCCCCTCTACCATGTCCAGCAGGCCTTCTCCAACACCAGCAGCAGACAGCGCCGGACGCTGGATCGCCGAGCGCTCCTGGGCGCCTACAGGGACCTGCTCCTGAACCTCTACACCTGCGACCTCCGCTTCATGGAGAACTACATCCGCCCCGAGCCGCAGGAGCACGTCACCGGCGCCTTCTTCCGACGCAGCTCCAGCCACGCCCTCTGCACGCCCCCCGTGTGCCCGGCCAAGAGCGAGGCGGTGGCCGACGGGCTGCCGGACGAGACCTGGTGCCCCAAGGACTGCGGGGCGCTGAACCTCACCCTGGCCTCTGCGTCGTGCCTGTCCAAGGGACACGTGGCCATCAAGACGGTCCGCGTCCCCGAGATCGCGGACCTGCGCACCTTGATCGAGGACCCCCGTCTGGACCTGAAGGTCATCCACCTGGTGCGGGACCCCCGGGCCATCCTGGCCTCGCGCATGATGGCGTTCTCGGATCAGTTCCGCGCCTGGAAGATATGGAACGCCACCCGGCGACAGCCGCGCTACGTGGACCTGTCGCAGATCACGAGCACCTGCAAGGACATGGCGGCCTCCGTGGAGACGGGGCTGCGGAGGCCCTCCTGGCTGCGGGGGCGGTACCTGCTGGTGCGCTACGAGGACCTGGCCTCCAACCCCGAGGAAAGGGCCTCGGACATCCACAGGTTTGTGGGGCTGCAGAAGGACAGCCGGGTGTCGTCGTGGATCTCGCAGAACACAAACAGGGACGCGTGCTCTCCGTCCGAGTGGAACTTCAGATACTCCACCACCCGGGACTCCAGAGCCACGGCGGAGAGCTGGAGGCTCCGACTGGACTATGACATCGTGAAGACCTTGCAGAGTCTGTGTAGCGACACCCTGGCTCTGCTGGGTTATAAACAGGCTCGCTCGTTAGTGCAGCTCAGAAACATGTCCTATAGTTTGGTGGAAGCAAGAACCTTCCAGCCTCCGCTATGAGATTGAAATTATATTTCAAAAAATAATAATAATGTGGATACTTGCTGTTTCGGTTGCTCATGATACATACATACGGTTTAATATTTTAGGTCATGGTGGTAGCCATCAGTAGAGTCTTTAAAACGGGTAGGGCCAGCTAAATCCCACTGCCATTAATAACATCTGGAAATCAGGTTAAATTAGGACACTGTATTTGTTTAATACTTATATACAACGAAACCTACAGAAACACTGCAGCAATTTGCCTCCTCTCTTGTTGTTATTTTTCCGACCCTTTTTTGACTCTTATGTCAACTCCAACGGGAGATGAAGGCACTGATTAATTGTAGCGCTCGGCAAAGTGTAGTGCTTGGAAAATCCACTTTAAAATTGTTTGGACTGCGCTGTCACATTACGCATTGTAGTTAACTACTGGTCTTGACCGTGTCACTATTCAGATTGTGTATTTTCTAGATTTTTTCTAAATAAATTATTTACACGTTAATCTCTATCATAGAAGTGAACATTGGAGGCCAAAAATGCCTTCTGCCAATTTTTGCCTATTAGTTATCTTTCTTTGTTTGTGTGCCACCTCAAGATGCCAGCGCATTTTGGAGTTCAGTCGCTCTCTTGAGATAAACACTGGATGTGGCCCATGCAGAAAACTAATTTTAGCACCATTGCATTGCTATTGATTAAGGTTGATTTTCAGCCCATATAGCGGCCAGCGCCGCAACTCTCCAAAGCAAGGAGTCCCCTGGGAACCGGGAACGTCAATGCTTGGGCTGAAGCATTGCGCAACAAAATGAGGAAATAAATATGTTCTTCGACTAGCCCTGACTGCTAACCTTAAAAAAATTGAATTGGCCTTCTGATAATGATTTTTCCAGCCCGTTCCACCCCCCAGACTTCCCACAGCTGGGCTATATCTGCTGACACTAGGGATAGTGCGATGCGGCACGGAGGATTAAATCAACAATAGATCCCTCTGAATAGGAGGAGGATTTAAGATGCGAGGAGAAAAGAGGGGCTGTCTCCCTTTGAACTTCATCTGCACGGCTCTCCCGACCTCCCACCAGGCCAGGCTTCATGACACCCAGGGAGATGTTCTTCCTGCGCTGCTCCATCCCGGCCCTGACACCCAAAGCTGCGAAGGCCCTGAGTCAGCCATCAGCTGATTAGCCAGCCCTCTCCCTACGCTCCATCCCGGCTGCGGCGTTCCGTCTCCATCCACCCTGCTGACGAGGGCCGGGCCGGACGGCACTGGTATGAGTGGAACGGGGAAGGCAACATAGGCTAGTTTGTGAAGGGTGAAGGGTAGGGATGGGTGGGTAGATGATGATGAATGGATAATGGATATGAGGGCGTGTGTGTGTGTGTGTGTGTGTGTGTGTGTGTGTGTGTGTGTGTGTGTGTGTGTGTGTGTGTGTGTGTGTGTGTGTGTGTGTGTGTGTGTGTGTGTGTGTGTGTGTGTGGCAGACATGTTAAGAATGATGATGAGATGATAATCTTCTTTCTCATACACAGAAATCATAACAATAACATGTCGAACACAGAACAATGGCAATGAATGCACAATGTTCCATATTGACCTCCAGGCATCTACTTTGACCCTGTCTGATACCATTAGAGCCATCTCTGACATCCTGTGATCTTGTGCAAATCAAAAGCTTACTCATCCATTTCAGTTCATACAGAGCTCAAAAAGAATTACAAATATTTAAGTTACATTAATAAAGCTTTCACTCAACCAATTGTATAATTGTCTGCAAAGTAGTATGGATAATATTCAAAAGTATGTTCTGGTGGTTCGTAAAGATGACAAATCTAATCTACTGAAAAATAAAACATGCACCTTTTGAAAAGCACCCAAGAGAGATGATCAAGCGGTGACCGCACATTCACAAGCACATCAGTGCTTGCAACTGAATTTAATTCATTTTTGTAATACTTTATTATATGACTGGTTATATCTGGTTTTCTTTTTTTAGATGTTTGTTTGTGCATTTCTTATTTATCAACCGGTACTCAATGTAGTCCAAGAAAAACGCTGTGTGTACTTAAGATCCATGATCAGAAAATAACTGAAGAGCGGTGGGTGCTCCTTGGGAGCTTGATATCCCCTTGTCTCCACACAGCTAACACTTACCATTTTTCAATTGCCACAACAGGAGCAGAGTATGCCATTTAGGGAGCGATTAGGCAGCGTTTAGGGCAGAATGAAAGCCCTTTGAGCCTCAGCGTCTTTATTACTGGAGCCATATGGGCCCTGGGCAGGCATCAGCCTCTGTCACACTCATCACTCAAACACTGTTATTTTCCTAAATGCACTCAGTATCCCGTACATGCACTCACTCTCTCTCACTCTCTCTCACACACACACACACACACACACACACACACACACACACACACACACACACACACACACACACACACACACACACACACACACACACGCATGCACGCACAACTTTATCATTGAGTTACACACACACACACACACACACATAAATATACACACCCAATCAAATACCCACACAAAAGCCTCCATGGCACTAGCAGTCCACCGCTCTACATCGAACTAATAGATTAGCATAGTTCATCAGTCATCTCTACCCTTTCCCAAATCTCTTTCTCCTTCCTCTACGTCCCTGGTTGCCACCTATTGACATTTACACCTGAGACATATAAATATGAAACAATAAGATGCGGGCCATTTAGAATGGGATAAATTATGTGCACAGCATTCTGAAGTGGGCGAGTTTAAAGACTGCACTAGATAAATGTTCTGCCATTAAAATCAGCTAAAACCTATAGCTTCTCAGAGCAGGCTCATCACAGACACATCAGCATAGTGTATTCAGGGCTGAAAAGAGCTCCTCAAAGGAGAAAGAGGTCCGCTATGCTAGACTTGGCCCCGTCAGCACGATCACATAATGTCGTTTACACAGACAGCAGTGAATTTTAACCATGCACTCAAGTGTTTTATGTCAAAGTGAATATGCTAAAAGCTTTCCTCTTGTGCAGGTCGACAACAGCCATGCATATAAAAAGACCATACGCCCCTGTTATTGGATGAAGAGCTTCGTATTAACCGTCAGCCCTGTCTAAATCATGAGTATATATTATAGCAATAATTAAATGCATAATTGGCCTAATCCATGATGGGCCTTTTGGGTGGAAAACGCAGTCAGTAAAGTTAATAGTATTTTATGAATTGCTGCGATATTGCTTTTGGTAATTGGGAATATTACAGTCCTCGGTAGTAGGCATTATAAAGTTTAATCTTGAATAGTGACTATGTTTAATGAGAGGCTATTTTCAGCCTTTATATGGTAGATGTTACAGAAGTCGTCGTTAATATTTTAAATATAATTCTCTACCAATGTATTAGAAGCTGTAATAATGAGTAATTTCTGATCCTTACCAACGGAGCACAATTTGTCTATCAAGCATTTACATTTCTTTTTGTTTTAAAGAATAATTATTGCTGAAAAATATTGAGGAATAAATCTGTAAAAACATAAAGATTGTAATCTTTTAGTTTAAATGCTCTGCTCTATTGGATGCTACTGCCCTGAATCCAGCAGGAAGACAAGTCTACTAGGACTAGGCAGACTCTGGTCCTTGCAACAACGCTTGGCATAAAATTGATCTCTTCTTGGCTTTTAATGTCTCAAGTGCCAGACTGGCACTTGAGACATCCCTCTTTTTGTCAAAAGTTGAACCTACATTGCCGTTTAGTGTGGGCGGGGAGAATAGCAAGGCCAGAACAGTGTGGAGTACACAACTTGTAGCCTACTGGTGGTGTCACATCCCCTTGAACCTGCTTGTATTGCAGGGGTTGGGTTTGAATCTATTGCACATTGACCTATGCCCATTTGAAAATGTACGTAATATTGTTTAGTTGATAGAAATATATATATATATATGTATTGTATTGTTTATTCTATAAGAATTATTTTGAGTATACAGTTTATGTTTATATTTCTATGATTCAACTCTTATTCTTATTCGTCTTTGTCTCTTCTGTTACTGTTCTATGAACTGGTTGCTGCTGTATCACCTGCATTTGTTTTATCTAGTGTTCTCTTATCTGGTAGTTGCTGTTTAAAGTTCCTTATGTAGATTATATTTATTTTGTGATAAGTATTAACTACTAACCATATATAGATATTCATTTAGTATAATATTAATATCTTATTGGATAAAAGTCATCACGTCATGAAGGGTAAGGATTTGCTTAAATCACACACACCAACTATTTCTTCATTCCTCAAGACGATAGCAAAAATACAGATGAATATAACCAAAATAGTCTAATTGTTATCACATATGATAACAGACATTACAGGTAGGCTCCGAGTATCTGGGAAGCTTTATTTCAGAATTCAGAATTCTTATCTCTGTATTATTTAGCGTGCCCCAGTGCATCTTGGGACCTAGAGTTCACACAAGTACTGCCCTCCCAGCTGCCCTGTAAGGTGGTCGTCAGGGGCCAGTCAGTGGTCTGCCCTGCTCAAGATCTGTCCTCTCCTGGGGGTGGGCTGTGAGCTGGCAAGCACACAGCTGGGTCTCTGGGTCACGTCGCAGCTTGTGACATGCCTAATCGGCTTGTCACAAGGGCAAACTCAGCCAGACACTGCCAGGCCTCAACCATGGAAGGAAAGAAGAGTACCAGCCACTGTCTGTCTGTCTGTCTGTCTGACTGTCTGCTGTGGCGAGGACAGGGTTGGATATGCTTAGAAATCTGCAGTGCCTACAACCTTCTCTGTCACTGTGTCCTCATCTGCAGGTTATCAAACAAAACTTATTTTCAATATGCCTCCTTTGTTCTTTATTTGAAGAACACACACTTTCCATCACTATAACAAGGTCCTGGACTTCAGGTTTGAGCCTGGTCAAATAAGTAGCATCTGCCGTGGTGATTTCTTTATGAGATATTTAGTCCAGGACAAGTGAGACTTCTAAAGGCAAAAAAAGCACGCAAGAGTTGTAGAAAATGTACCTATTTAATGTATGCATACACCAGTCTCCTCTCTAGCAGAGTGAGCCCAGAATACAGTTTCACACAACCTTTAAACAGTTGCACCCCGACAAAGCAATGAAATTGTCCTCACATCATGTGAGGGACATGTTGACGTAAAGGACAGAGTTGCATGTGTTCTCTGAAGTTAAGGGGGTCACTGCTATATTGTGACGGGTTCACCCCAGGCAAATGGTGAACAGCAAAGGGGAACTAAATAACATTAGTTAACAGATGGGCTGGCTAGATAATTAATAATTAATTGCATTAATATAGTGCTTTTTCTAAGGACCCAAAGCGCCTTACATAGTGAGTATGCGTGTGTGTGGTGGTGGTGGTGGGGGGGGGGGGGGGGCTGTCACAGTGGAGAGTCGTGGAATGATGCAACTCTCCAATTAGTGAGCGGGGGATGATTAGGGGGGCCGTGTACAAGAGCCGGGTTGGGAATGAGGCCAACACACCAGCATTAGCTCCCCTACTATTGGAATGAGTGCCATGGGATCTGTAGTGACAACCGTCCGCCAGGACCTCAGCTTAACGTCTCATCCGAAAGACTCTGGCCTAGGGCGCTGGAGATATAACATGGGCCGGATGGATGAGCCCCCCTGGCCCCCCATGGATGCCCCAGGACCAGCCCTGCTTAGCTTCCAGAGAAGACAGCATTGCAATGCAGGTAGCCATGGTACTGGCAAGAAAGATAACACCAAGGTGTGGTTATTACTTCTGTGCAAGTGATAATCAACTTAAATAAATAATGAAGACTTTGTCTTACAAACTTTGTATTTCTCAACCCCTTCTACTTTGCTCCAGTGTTGGGTTTTATTCAACACAGCCTTTTCTGTCTATTCATTCGCCAAGCGAGGACTCGTAACTAAGTTTACTAACTGCTTTACTTGAACAATCACTTTTTTTAAGATGGCATTGCGTCACCCATGGTAGTTGACTGCTTCATTATATATTGGTACTTGAGGACGAATGAGTTAGCATGTAGCTTTTACTGGTAAATGCTAGGCTAACATTATGACAGATAGCAGGTGTAAAATGTTCAGTTCGTGTCCTACAGGAAAGCATGCATCTGTATTCACCTGGTGAATGCTGAGGACCTCATGAAGGGGTTCCCTTGCTTAGGTAGCCTAAATGTGTCATTACTGATCCCTATGGGGAAAGCACCAGCTGAAGAATCTTCAACCACATTAATACACTTTCATACTTTGGCTCCTACAAGGTCATTCCACCTTCAGCACTTATTTCCTTTTATTTGGCAGAATAGGATTCCTGAATACATGGACCCCATTTAACACTCGCAGAGCCACTCTTTTTTCTTTCTTTGTGTTTCACAGTACACCCAACTTTTACAATTTATTGTTATACCCTGAGCCGAACAGAAATGCACCTCGGCCGAAATGATATCTCAGTCTTGTTCATTTCATAGCCAGATTTTAAGCATCAAAACGCGCTACAGCTGAATATCCCACACACAATTCCTCAAATGTGACTTAAAGCACAGTGACTGAAACTGTGCTTAAAGGTTACTTTAGGTTACTTATTATCTGTAAAAGAAATAGCAAGAGAATGAAACTGGAATTATTACAAACACAAAATCGTAAGCCTTGCCGTGATCTTTTAAAGGATGAGGCTTCAGTTGAGGTTACCGTTTATTCATAGAAAGCACAGTCTGGCAAGCGCCTGAACGCAATGTTTTGACATTGGCAACCTTGTGTTCAGCAGACGGAGAGATAATTTAGTTAACAATTAACTCATAGGGTTATCATCATAATGTTCTTGTAATTATTCACTAATGGTGTTCATGTTTACTAAGGAAATGGTGTTCATGTTTAGGTATTCATTTAATCATTATTCCATAAGATTAGGGTAAAGATTCACCCTAACCCTTACCCCAACCCCATCCATAACCCTAACCCTATGCTGATGAAGTATACTAATGCCTAGAATTGCATTAAATAATTAACCCTTCGTCTTCGCAGATGAGAAACAACATGTTTTTTTCCACATGCTCGCTCCCCCCCCCCTCTCTGTCTTCCTCCCTCTATCCACCCTGTTCTTCTCCTTTGTTGTTGGTTCCTAGTCACAGCACTCTGGCCACATCAGTAGCCCCCGGGCTGACACGTCTGCTGATGCTAACAAATGACAGTCCTCCCGCCCTGACAACAGGTCCATCTGTCTGTGTCAGAGTGTGAGCGTAGCGCCATTGAATTTCATAAATGTAATCAGATGGGTTTGTGATGAAAGGAGGGGTCACCTGTGTCCCCTACTGGTGTTATTCCACACGCAACGTACATGTCCACTAACACCAGGTGTGTGTGTGTGTGTGTGTGTGTGTGTGTGTGTGTGTGTGTGTGTGTGTGTGTGTGTGTGTGTGTGTGTGTGTGTGTGTGTGTGTGCGTGTGTGCGTGCGTGTGTGTGTGTGTGCGTGTATGTGTGCGTTTGTGTGTGTGTGTGCCTTTGGGGTGCATGCATGCGTGCGTAGGGTGACATGTCTGCTAGCACCAGGTGTGTGTGTGTGTGTGTGTGTGTGTGTGTGTGTGTGTGTGTGTGTGTGTGTGTGTGTGTGTGTGTGTATCTGTGTGTGATTGGTGCCATGTGAGACAGACGGTCATGCATCACACATGGACTCCTGTGGCTTCTGGGGGATGATAACATGATGGCAGGAAGGTTGAGGGTGTTTCCACTGATCGTGTTTCCACTCGGTGGATTGGGTGATTACAAAGCAGTCGAGGATCTTCCTCTGGACTGCTGGTCAGTAATAAATAACTGCTTTGAGTATATGTATATGTACAGCTTTTAGTATATGTAAAATACATTAAATATGTTATCAGTGCACCTTTGTGTCGCCTTTAGTCTATAATAATTTATGTGACATAAATAATAAATAAATACAATGAACTGAGCCGGAGGAAGTTCTATGCAAAATGTGCTTGTTTAGGGCAAAGTTATTTGAAGGTTCAAGGATCTTTTTACTTAAAAAATCGAACAGTCTCCAAATTATGTTTCCTTGCGGGACAGATGGTGTCCAGGACAACAAAAAAGGATCTAATTAGTCGTTCAATAATGCAAGTCTTGACCCGAGCAGCTCCCTCAGAGAGCAGATAATCTCTGCTGATGGAGTGTGAGAACTCATTGATTGGAAGTCCCATCCACCTCTGCTCCACGAGAATCCCATCGACCCTAGGTAGCCCGAGTTTCCGTTCAGTATGACTCCATAGTTATACTTCAAAGGTTCTTTGTAATTGCCTTTTGTTCCTTCAGTGAGTTAGATGTTCACCATCGAGATTATAGTGGCATGTCTTAAGGGCTTTTTCCAGATGGCAGATTAATTAGCACCAATAAAAGCCTTGAAAACACCTAGTCGGCGACGGCGGAATGCTCCGTTTCTTTAGTGGGAGCGATCTCAGCGTTCCCCTGTGACTCCCGGGAACATTGTTGAAGTCAAAAGTGCTTCTGACATTCTCACTCCTTGTCGATGCAGGGTATGTTCATAGGACCTAATCACAGCTCTCCTGAGCGTACACTAGACTATTAGCGAATTACTGTTACTCGCCCTCACCATCCAGAACTGTCAGTGTGCGCACAACAACAAGATGATAAGTGCAGACATATTCAAAATATCATAAACGGATGAGGACCAGCTCTGTGTGCAAAATATTGCACACAGAGCTGGTGTGTGCAATTTTATGTTTTTAAGTTAAATTGATGTACTGCTTTTAGTATTCATTCTCATTCTGAGTTCAATTAAATTGAAGTGGGATAGAGTAATCTGATAGACAAGATCTTAATGATTAATTGCACTTCACTTATGATCTTTCAATCTAAACCCAAACATTCTGCACTCTGCAATACCCCTATGGCACCAAAGTATTTGAATGAATCAGGCATGATCACAGCAATTCTTGCATAGACTTCAACCAAGCGCCTTCAGAGACAATGGGTGAAGCAAACAATCATACAGAATGGAGCAGAAAGAGGAAAGAGGAGCGTTCACAACATAGACAGAGCATACAGAAAGGGTTCAGCCATGGCTCGAGGACAGGTATTTAAGGAATCAAAAGGTAGTTGTCATGGTATTAGGAAAATAAAGCCTTTTAAACAATTAACGGGATGAGTCCTTGTTTGCAATCCCAAAAAAAATGCTCAAAGTTGTCTGTTGAGGAGAGAAAGGGGTCCAGAGCAAATTGCATGACAGATTTATTCCGATCATGCACACGTGTGCACGCAAACACAAACCAATATAGAAAAGGCCATAAGCTGATGATATTCAATTTCTATTTTCTCAGCAATTGAATGCACAAGCCGAATTTAAGGCTTGTGTGTTTTATTTTTTACTTTAGTATTGTAATGTAATAGCCTTCATGCAATGTATACAGGCTAGGAGACTTTTAGACACCGATTTTTTGTTATTCAGGGTTGTCATCCAAGCAAGCTCATGCGAGTGGTTTGTCACTGATCAAAAGGTTTCATAAACGGCATCGTTTATTTGGTTAAGATAGAAGGCCCCCCGTCGGCCTCGCCACCTGCTGGTCTTGGGCCGTAAGGCAGGTTAGCTGTATCCAAGCAGACAATGCAGCTTTCATGGGACTGACTGACACCCAAGTGTGATTTCATGGCAGGATTTAACCCAACAGAGACACTAAGTTGTCACCATTACCACTGAATGGTGGTCGGATAAAATAGATGGACACGCACTCAGTGAGACAGCACTGACGTAAGCCCTGGCGCGTGGCGCCTTCCGACATCATGGAATTTTCAAAATGTATAGCAACATCAGTCAGAAGCATATCGGCCTGCAAGGCTGCCTGCCAAGCATTTGTGTGGGTCTCTGAAACCCCCCAGCCCAGGAAAAGGACTAACCCCTTCCCACACTAAATGAGTTACAACCAGAAAGACATTTCAACGCCTGTTAGTAGACTTTACGAAAGTGACATCTTTATGGTTAGAGTATCCAGAATACGTTGTCTTGAACAGAATGGACATTCCCCTGTGGTACCTACCTTGTTGAGCAAATTGAATGGTAAAAAGTGAATGTGCACAAAGGTTGTTTAGATTAACTAGTGACAAGGTAATGTAGGCTAATACAACTTTATTTTCTATGACACTCACGCACACACACACACGCGCGCGCGCACACGCACACACACACACACACACACACACACACACACACATGCGGCACACACACGCAGACACACAAACACACAATCACACAAAACAATATAGAATAATCCATTATTTTATGGATTAGATATTAATGCTTTTATCCACAATTAAATACACAAGCCTAATTTTCAGCTTCTGTGTTTTTATTATTTTCACATTGATGCAGGCTGACACTTTAAACACAGATACAAATTATTCAGGGTCTAGCCTGGTCTTTGAATAAGAGTCCCCGAGTTGGCATCGCCACCTGCTGGTCAAGAACAGTGTTTGCTGTAGCCTCAAATTAAGCCATTCACCTGGAGGCAATGTTGCTGAGATTTAGAGCAGGAATATGTTGAACACAAGCTCTCAGAATGCCCTTGTGTATGAGGTTATGCAATGTTGTGCTCCTCTCCTCCTGTAAATACTTTTTTTTTCATGGGTCTGACAGACACCCAAGGGTGGTTTCATGGCAGGATTCCACCCATCAGAGACACTGAAGTTGTCCCCCTTACCACTGAATGCTAGTCGGACAAAATGGATGGATACGCACTCAGTGAGTCAGCACGGACGTAAGCCCTGGCGCCTTCCAACATTGTGGGATTTCAAATGTATAGCAACACCAGTCAGAAGCATAGAGGCCTGCAAGGCGGCCTGCCAAGCATTTGTTTAAGTGTGGGTCTCTGAAACCCCCCAGCCCAGGAAAAGGACTAACCCCTTCCCACACTAAATGAGTTACAACCAGAAAGACATTTCAATGCCTGCTTAAGCCCGAGACTCCCCATGAACGATGAAAGCCGATGACCACTCTCAGATAGAGGGCCCACTTAGGAGAGGTAAAGTGATTTATGGTTGTGTTTTTTACTTTACCATAATCTTTCAGGAATTAAGTGTCTTGCTTATTTAAAACACCACTCCACAGCGGTACCTTGTACAAGCAGTCCAGAAGTCCTACTTAACATTTATAGTTATTCTGAGGAAGTAAAATAAATATAAAATAAATAATAAGGAAAATAAAAAGGAAGAGAGTCCTGGGAACCAACCTTCTCTTTATAAACAGACCTCAAGCTTTTCTTTGTTGTGCATCTATGTTTTAAATAGAGGGTGTTTTGAGTAACATATAGATTTGTATCAACGGCTCATATATATATATATATATGTATATATATATAATGTATATATTGTTAGATCCGTCGACTATACTGCCTCACGGGAGGTGGATTTAGCAAAACCTGTTGTCCAGTAGGCCTAACGGTTGTTTACAGGTTGGTGGGGAGACTTGCCCAGCCCTATCTTATAAACCAGACACCTACTATGGAAGAAATTAACCCTACATTTTATGGTAAAACTATGATTATTATTAGGCCTATATATCATATAGATACTTTAATGGTGGAAGGTAGCTGATCACCTCTCCCCTATGAGTTAGGTTTGACATGGCCCCAGGGAGTAAGTTCACTCTGTTCCTATCGTGAAAAAGGATGGGTTGATTATAGTTTTATTTGCAGGACTAATATTTGGAACATTGCAGCTAGAGAAATAAACCGTCAAAAAGGAGTACTAAACACAAGCTGTAACGGCTAGTAATATGCAGTCGAGGATATCTCTAATAAAAAAGTAAAAAAAGACATCTGTTACGCATAATGGGAAATAAAGTAATTTTTGTATCGAATTCTACCTCTCTCCAATGAGTTGGTGGTCCTTAGGATCGGGGGAAAAGAGAGAGAATCTCAATCTTTCCTTGTGGCCGAATACTAGTCTACTAAATTGTCCCATGGCAGGTGGCCTACGCAGCCCCGAAGGGCTACAGGAGGAACCCTCCTTTCCATTGCGGTCTGCGGGATAAGGCTTGCTTCCGATGGGCTGAGTTTTTGGTAGAGTGTTTCAGAAAGAGTTTCTTTCTAAGTTTTCTGAGTCTGATTTTTCTAAGTTCATTTTCTTCTGTTCACTGAGTTAGAGTGGACGTCCTTCATGGAGTCCCCGTGGCTAGGATTCCTAGATTCTTCTACTCCTTTTATTCAGTTTTAGCTCTAAGTTACCAAGTTACCACCACAGCTGGGTTCCACATATTTATTATAAATACAGATGAGTTACTGCTTACTTGGCTGGAGCAGTACCCTCCACTTGAACCCTTCGCACTGACCTTCACTTGCAATGAACTCCATCTGAACCATCCACTTGGGTTGAACTTTGTACGGGCCTATGCTCCGGACTCATGACTCAAGGGGCTACGGGGATGCTTCACATGATACCCTCTGGCTGAGACAACTCACTCTCCACATTTTTACAAGATGCAACAACAAGTTTATATGAGTGATGTCTTACAAAATGCGCTATACAGGTGCGCTACATTACAAAATGTGCTATACAGGTGCGCTACATTCATCAGTTATAATACCATTTCATACATTTTGTTAAGCATAGTATTTCATACAATAGTCTCTGCAGTTTCTAAAGCTGGATAATTATTAGTTCTATAATGAAAGCGTGGAAAACACATTTAAATGCTTGTCTTTTATATATATAAACCTCTTGGTACTATGTATAAATAAGGCACCAATGAATCGACATCTCTTGTACTTCTTTCTTTAAAGGTTCCATGGCATAAAAAATTCACTTTGTGAGTTTTTCTAACATTAATATGAGTTCCCTTAGCCTACCTATGGTCCCCCAGTAGTGCCTTTGAAAAAACAAAGCTCAGATGCACCGTTTTAGATATTTCTTTTGCAACCTGAGCTGGATCACGTATAATCGGAGAAGGCGGGGCTGCACCCGGAGCCTAGACCTTAAAGGCACCCAGCGCAACTTTCGAGGCTTAAAAATAAACATTCAATTTCTAGTCTTTTTTACACGTAGTAAGTTTCAATAACTCCATACCATTACATACCGACATTTAAGCAGCAAAGATGAGATGTCGTTGTGTGGTGAGAACTGATACAAAATCGATAACAACAACAATGCCGCCATTTTCTTTATTTTTTGTAACCTACAATAAATAAAGCAGGCTTCCAGTCAATGGAAAAATGGCTTCTCCCCACCGGCGATTGTTGTTTACGATTTTCTATCAGTTCTCACCACACAACGACGTCTCATCTTTGCTCCTTGAATGTCGATATGTAATGGTATGGAGTTATTGAAACTTACTACGTGTAAAAAAGACTAGAAATTGAATGTTTATTTTTCATTGAATGTTTACATAAAGTTGCACTGGGTGCCTTTAAGAATAATTTGCATACTCATGAATGTTTTTACTTTTTAATGAATGAAGACACCCGCATGCAAGAATAAGTTCACGTCTGAGTGTAGGCTACAAACGCGATTAACTGTTTACAAGTGCAAAAACGCCAACATATTCTTTATTTTGCTGACCACTTGTTTTTTATCCTGACAAAAGCCTCGTAAGGACAGTTCCTATGCGTCTCCCTCAGGTAGATCGCACCATCTTTCAACGTCTTTGTTTAATACGACTGCATCACCTTCTCTCAAATTATTGTTCTCCCCCGGAACTGCGGAGCCGTCGCGAAAAAAGGCATGCATAAAACGGCATATTTGGCCGTGTAAAAACGCTCAGTGAGAGAGGGCTGCATCTGAGTAGAACGGCTCCAAATAAGCAACAAAGTCAGTAAAGTGTCAATTGTGTTCTCTGTGTTGTTCCCCATTGTTGTTCTACTAAGCAGAAGATGCTTGGTGTTGACATATTACGACGTGCTGATGTATGTACAAGAGGCAACCGTACCCAGTTAAGATAGCCTAGTGCAGTGCATGGACCTATTAAAGAAGGTGCAATGTTTCTCAAACTTTTTCGGTCATCCCCTTCTTTAATAGGCCAATGGTCATCCCCCACTTTGGTAAAGGGGGTATTTTCAAGCCCCATCTGCCCTCGTCGCCCCAACACAATTCTAATGAAATATGCCAAGCTTAACATTTTCAAATTTGGTTACAAGTAACATAAAGTAACATCATGTTGTATCTAAATTCTAACTCAATAACATCAAATAACAGCAAGTTCAACAATAGAGAAAATAAAAGTGCAGCTGTGTCATAACTTGCATCAAGTTGAAAAATTATGAAAATAAAAGTATACACTGAATACACTGTTGAGCGTTCTCACCGCACGTGCGGTGATTATAGGGCCTATACGTGCGACACACCGAAGCAGTGTCGGTGTCGGACACCCCTCGGGACCAAGACACGCTCTGGGAGAGTGTGTCGGTCTGCTTTGCCGGGCCGATTTGTCGACAGGGAAAAGGACTCGGATGATAAGTTAACCTACTACAAATGTAGTCAGGTGGATTTATTTTAGGTCCAATAAACACAATATATTTTACAATTGAGTATAGATTGAGAGAGTGCTCATTAAGATAAAGAAAAGAAAAGACAAATGTAAGATAAACAAGATAAAATAAGGAATAGATCTTAACCAAACTAAAATAAGACAGACCCAGTATCTCAGTCACCAGTTTATTCAGCCCGGGCTTGAGATTATGCCTAAACTAAAAAGAAATAATAGGGGCTTCCTTTCTCAGTAACGTGAGATTGCCCTATGCTAAACCTAAACTGTTAGCAGCTTCCTTTCTAAGTAACTTTGAGATTGCCCTATCCTAAACCTAAACTGATAGGGGCTTCCGTTCTCAGTAACTTTGAGATTTCCCTCTCCTAAAACTAAACTAATAGAGGTTATATCAGAGTTCCTAAGATGAAATGCTATTGCTAAGTTCCCCGGACACTGTTCAGTGTACAGTTCTAAGAGCAGAAAAGCAGAAGAAAGCGGAGCCCGAGGTGGCGGCCCGATGTGATCTAACATTCTGAGTTCCCATACAATTCCTCAACAAATGTTTCTTTGTCATACATCTCTGGGTACTTTTCCTATTTCGCCCGCAGGGCGGCACATGATGCCTGAGCTGATGCACCAGCCATCACAGGTTTACAATATGTCTGTGTTCTTCTCAGGATCACACGCTATAGTCAACGTATGTTGTTCATATCATGGGGCCTACAGAGACACACGTTCTTTGTATTCCTCACTGTGGCTCCCTCAAGTCTCCCCCCGTCCATGCACTGTAAAAAATAAAAAGTTGAGCAAACTCAAAATTGCAAGGCAACTTACTGTAATAATTTTTTGAGTTTTGAGCCCATCAAAAAGGTCATTTTCTTCTTTAGACAAACTTGAAAGTTAGAGTTATACCAACTAAGATTTTTATATTTTACAAACTCAAAAGAATAAGTAAGGGGTGTTAACTTAATATTTCAAATTAAGGTTAATATTATTAAAAAAAAAAAGAAACATTTCAAAGAATGCAAAACGAGTTTTAAGTTCACTTTATTAAAATTAATAATTTGAAACTTCCATTTTACATTTCTGAATGCCAGACAGCAATAGAACAAGCAACATGTAGCTAGTTCAGCAGCAGAGAATCGCTGTCTAAATGCAGCAAACCAAAGTGCAGAACAAGTTTGACATTATGGTCAAACTTGTTCTGCACGAGACGGGAGCCCAGGTTAAACGGTGACGCAACTCTCGTGCCTCATACACCGCACGATCCCGAGAGCTGCCTTTATTTAACACACACCCGCAACACACAGCGCACCGCACACCCAACCAACGGACATGCAAGTCTCGGTAACGGTGGCGGCAACACTACGCACAATAAACAACACACAAACAGTAAAGACCCCAAACCCGTTAACCCAACTTAACCTAACAGAAACTAATTGACAAAAGGCCATAAAACCCTTTTTCCCAACCGGCATCACGAATACCCAGACTCCCCGGGGGCTAGTGCCGAAATGCGCATGTGCACCGTAGTTGGCCCAGCCTCAGATAGAGTCTGACTTAAACCTGTGTGTCTTGCTAACAAAGAGACTACAGTGAGCAGTGAGTAAGGTGAAAAATATAATTAAAATACGAAATAAAATAACAATTAAAAAGAGATGAAGTTCTTTCTTTGCAAGCAAGAACAAAGCCAAGTTGGTTTGACAAAGAACTGGGGAGCCGCTCCCGGGCCCCTCCTTATATATCCATTCAGTAGCACAGGAGCACCTCAGGGAACTGTGCTCGCTCCGGTCCTGTTCACCCTGTACACGCCTGTCTTCTGCTACAACACAGAGTCATGCCACATGCAGAAGGTTTCGAACGATACTGCGATTGTGGGGTACATTAGTGAATGGGCAGGAGGGGGAGTACAGGAGCCTGTTGGAGGACTTGGTGCAATTATGCAAACTCAACCACCTACAACTCAACACTGCTAAGACCAAGGAGATGGTGGTGGATTTCGGTAGGTCTCTAAGCCCATTCTGCTGCCAGTCTCCATTTAGGGGGTCAATGTGGATATGGTAAACAGGTAAAAGTATCTGGGGATACACCTGGACAATAAACCTGACTAGTCAGCCAACACTGAGGCATTCTACAAGAAAGGGCAGAGCCGGCTGTACCTCCTGAGGAGGCTGTGGTCCTTCAATGTCTGCAGCAAGCTCCTCTGGATGTTTTACCAGTCTGTGGTTGCCAGCGTCCTCTTCTATGCTGTCATGTGATGGGGAGGAAGCACTAAGAAGAGGGATGCTGGGCGACTGGAAAGGCTGGTAAGGAAGGCTGTATTTTGCGTCTTTTGTGGGCGCTGAACTGGAGTGCATCAAATCAGTATCAGACAAAAGGGTACTTAGCAAACTGCTCACCATCTTGGACAACGACTGTCATCCACCCTACAATGCCATCACTAAGCAGAAGAGCTTGATCAGCTGGAGACTACATTCACTGCCATGCAAAACTAACCTTGTCCAAGGGCCAAACAACTGTACAACCTGTCAATTAATGGAAATGATAAATATACTTCTCAGCATAGTCTGACTCCCTCTCCACCGTCTATTATAATGAAAAAAGGTTGAATGATGTCTCTTGTATATTTGAGGCCTTATGTGTCAACCACCATTGTTTACCTCATACGTAGAGAGTACACTGTACTGGCTATATTAGCCCTTCTGCACAGCCCCTCCCTCCTTCCCCCAGCCTGGACTAAAGCCTAACTTAATCCTTGTAACCACATCACTTCAAACTCTTAATATTGATTGACTGCTGATCTATGCTTCACCCACTGTTTACACTATTCATTATTCATTATAATGCCCATATTTATTTATTGATATTATTATTATTTTTCAAACTCTATTCTTGCACTGCTATAGTTTTATGCTATGTCTACATAATTCTCATATATTGTCCATATTTAATGCTGGTCTCTTGACTTTATCCCTGCACTTCCTTTCCTATTTTGACTACTTTCGGTAGGTCTCTAAGCCCATTGATCTACGGATCCCCAGGGAGACTCTGAATTTCCTCAGCCTGAGGTGGTATAGGCGCCCCAGTGTGTACCAACACACAAGTGTGTCATTGTGTGTTGACCATATCAGATCCTCAGTGATGTGGACTCCCAAGTATTTAGCAATGCAATAAAAGATCAAGGACATGCCTTTTATTCGCAGTGTAATCTCTGAGAACAGACGCATCACACTTTTGGTACCGGTACTTGAAATTGGTCTTGGAAGTGCAAAGCATTTGGCCACTGGCAAGAAAATTAAATAACATAATTTCTCCCAACATGTTGCCTGAATCAAAACATGGAAGTCATGGGGTCATGGAAGGAGACCTATTTATATTTCATCGTGTGCATCTTAGAGGCTTGAATAAATATTTGGGCTTCGTCAGAATCTTGACAAAGCTCTTTGTATATTGGGCCATATATGTTAGGCCAGGTTCCAGAGAATGGCATTACTGGGAAAGCATCATTTGTTAAAATATTTGTAATTCCTCAGAGCAAACATGAAAGAGTGACATATGTAGAAAATGATGATACGCATGAACTATGTTTATGAACCGTGACATTATGAGAAATATATGTTTCTTATTTGGCTATGGACTGTTAAATTAACTCGGTCTACTGGCATACTGATTTGTTTTAAGAAACAATTAAAGCAAAGGCCTATAGGTAATAATGCCGACGTGTTGCAACGTTTTAGAAGATTTCTTAGAATATATAACATATTTTTCTGAAAGAAGGATTCAGTGTATTAAAATGTCATCAATAACATTGAAAGCTAAGGTCGAAACGTCGTCCAGGGAAAATAGGACGACACTTTTCATCACTGCGGTCAAGCGAGCCGCCATTCGTTCATCCGCGGTTAAGCCAGCCGTCACACAAAATCTTTGTGCGCCTTTACTCTAAACAGCCTTTGGGTGGTATCTCGCAACGTTTTCAAAATAAAACCCTTCACCTACGTGTGTAGATATATAGAACACTAGCTGGCGGCGTCTAGAATGTCCGCACTTGCGGAAATCTTGCCAGTCAGCTGCTCACCCATAACATTGTGTTGGTAGTGGTACATGTACTTTATAAATAACCATAACTTGCTACATTTTCAACCGTTTTACCAACGGTTGGGTTTCTTACAAACCTTATTAACGTGGTTATAATATTGTACCAATTTTAGAACATTTCAATTTTTTTAGAATCTAACATAATTATTCATCAGTATCAGGTATGCAGTGCCGTAACTACATCTCTGACGTTTATAACAAAACAAACCGTTTGAAAATGTAGCAAGGTGGTTAAGGTTATTTAAAAAGTACATGTACCACTACCAAGTCAACACAGTGTTATGGGTGAGCAGCTAACTGTGGCAAGTTGGCCGCCAGTGCGGACCTTCGACTCCATTGGCCAGCAGAATATGCATGTGTACGTTTTTCAAATGACATTTTCTCAAAATCTATACAGTAAAATCAAATGGTTCCTTGTGGTCAAGTAGTCGGTACAACAGTTGGTATGGTCATATCAGTCAGTGCCTGAACTTATGTGACATTCGGTCTGTAGCCCACTTCAAATTGCTGACATAATGCAATTTTGCATTATGGTGACCGATTAAATGTGATGGGAAAAATAAAACGACTTGTCCGACTTGAGGGCTGCGTTATGAAACGATGCGTCAGATAAACGATTGCACACATACGACAGAGCCTATAAACTCAACAAATGAATCCTATTTAACAGCCCGTTCCCTAGTAAATCATTAAAAAAAAATCGTTAAGTGACCGTAACATACCTTTGTTTTCCGTTCGTTCCTTGCAGAAACAACACAGACAGAATAAGCTTATTAATAATCAGACGGAAATCGTCGAGCGATGTCTTTTGTTCAGAAGCGTTTTTCAATATGTGTGCAACAGTAGACATGCAAACGTTAAAGATTCTTAGAAAAAAATTCCAACGTCATGCAGCTCATTGTGACGTCATAAGAGAGATGACCTCTCCACCGTGTCCGTGTGTGTGTTCCTGTCCTGTGTTTGTGCGTGCGTGTGTTACGGACAGTGCTGTTAGCCTAGCAGAGGCGAGATGTTTGCATGTCATGAATATTCATAATAAGAGCCAAAATCTATCTATCAATGTAAGCACAAACAGAGGATCATGGGCATCAGGGCTCCGTTTCCCGATAACGATGCTCGTACGATCATTCTCACGATGGATCTTGCAAGCCATCATAAATTTCTTTGGAGCGCTTCGAACGCGCGTTCACTGCACTCACGACGTTCGTAGGATTGTAACAGTCTACTGACACGGTGCTGAAATGGGCTCCGTAGGAGGGGGCGACGCAGGAATGATGCAGGAAAATGGGGTTAAAAAAGCGTTAAAATATCTCCCCATCAAGGCCATCAACAGAATAGCCTATGAAAAGATTAGACTGCAATAATATGAATGCTAAAGATATTAAAACACAATTGATTAGGCCTAGGCTGACATATGCTACATTAGTCCTTATCCTGAACGCACTACTACATTTTTTCAAGGCATTTTCCCCCCTGAAATAATTACAAAAATAGCTTGTGTGACAACTACATTTATCTTAATGTGCAGCAAAGAGCCGACTATCAGATTCCGCATAAGGTTTCATTGATTGGCGCGCAATTTAGAATCTATGATGTAAAACAAAAAATTGCTGAGCACTTGTTTTTTATCCCGACAAAAGCCTCATAAGGAAAGTTCCTCTGCGTCTCTCGTAGATCGTAGGCCTACCATCTTTCAAGGTATTTTTTAATGTGACTACATAACCTTTTCTCACATGATCAGCAGCTCGCGGATTTCACTTACACCGAAACAGCCTGCCCTGGCCATCATATCTCTTCTTTTCCGGGTAGGCTATACTAGGTTATTAACTTATCCAGGAAATGATAATAGTATATTAAACCAATCCCAGCACCACACCAAAAGGAGGCAGCAAATCAGAGCTAAACATATCTATCTGCTCATTTCCACATGGTAAGAGAACACAAAACTGGTTTATAATATTTGGATGTTTTATTTTCTTTAAATCAAGCAGGTTACATTTCAGACGTTTTTACACAATCTGATATTTGGAGGCATTTGCAAATATGCTCATAAATTACATGATTTGTAATCCCAAAGAATGAGGTGGTTAATGATCAATATTGGGATCAACAGTGATCACCCTACTAATGTAGGCATTACGTATGCAGGCAGAAAAAGAAAAGTTCCCATTAGAAAGATCACAGGTCTGAAATACTCAGGAACACATGAAAATGGCATAAAAATTAATTTCACTCTCCAACCTTTTGCTAAAGAGACGTTGACAGGCCCACAGAGAGCCTGGAGCTCACGGGACAACATTCACACACATTCTGCTTCATGAAGAGGTCAGATTATCGTCAGACCATAGACATTACATGTAAGGACACTGAACATTTGGCCGGATTACACATAGAAATGCAATCCAAAACAAAATGGGTATAGATAAAGCATGTTTATTGATGCGGCAAACAAAGGTTCAAATATCCTCCAAAGCACTTCAAGCCCCAATGAAACTCAAAACGCAGATGTGGCAAAAGAAGAAACTTCTAAATTAAAGTGGAGCGACCCAGGGACAAGTCTGGTTTGGGTTAAAGATTATGGATGGTTAACTTTGTGTAACGTGTTTGGACAAGCAAGTTTAGGTTTTACGCAAGCGACTTCAGGTATTAGGCATGCGACTTCAGGCAAGCGACTTCGACTTCAGGTATTAGGCAAGCGACTTCAGGTATTAGGCAAGCGAGTTTAGCCAAGCGAGTACAGGCAAGCGAGTCAAGCTAAGCGAGTTTAGGTTTTATGCAAGCGAGTTCAGGTATTAGGCAAGCGAGTTTAGGCAAGCGAGTTTAGGCAAGCGAGTTTAGGCAAGCGAGTTTAGGTATTAGGCAAGCGAGTTTAGGCAAGCAAGTTCAGGTATTAGGCAAGCGACGCGAGTTTAGCCAAGCAAGTTCAGGTTTTATGCAAGCGAGTTTAGGTTTTATGCAAGCGAGTTTAGACAAGCGAGTTTAGGCAAGCAAGTTTAGGTAAGAGAGTCAAGGTACTTTAGGCCTCACTTTATTTGCGGTTAAATTGCGGCATTAGGTTTAGAAAGAAGGTTAAGATCCAGGCTCAGGTTTGCTTCCAGCCTCGTCCCTCTAGTCGCTCCCTATAAAGAGGGTTCCCAGCTACCGTGTTAAAATACAACAGCTGGGATTACAGATATGGAGTACAGAAATAAATAACAAAGATTGATTCAAACATTCTTCCCCCAAAATGTGGTGCAACATAAAATGGAGAAAATAATTCATATCTTACGATCTCACGAGGTCCTGCCGCAAGGGGCGGACTTACGATCTCTATAGAGTGTGCACTGTGTGTTGATGTTGGGTGTGGATTAATGTGCTGGTGTAGCCATCCAGGGATCCTCAGGGTTTATGGGAGTAGGACACACTGGTGTAGTTCAGTACTGTGAAGTAAATTGATGCCAAAAGTAGAATCAGTGTCAAGGGCAATCAAATGTCTATAAATGCAGGAACAGCCCCATCTGGTCTCAATCAGCATTTGATTTCATAGACTTAAATTAGCGAAAAAACAAGCATTTATTTACCGCAACAGTCCTAGTGCTGGAGAACCAGGTTTCAAAAAAATTCAATACGAGCCTCCAGGTGCATTGGAGTTACTGCATTTAATTAACTTTAATTTAATTAAGAGCACACTAGTCAGTGGAGATGTTCACAGAAAAGACTTGTCTTCAGACCTTTATAAAGATCAGGAGGGATTATATAATTGCCGTTTGACACGTTAGGTCTGTTCAAGGAGGAAGTAAATATTTACCAGCGTTGGGTCTCTGCACCATGACACCCAGCTGCCGCACATCTGGTCTCCCTTTAAGTCGCCTGAAGGAGAGGTCAACTTAATTGAACCTAAGGGGAATGGGTCACAAGAAAAGGTAAGGATAAATCAAAGCTAAACATAGAAAGGATGAAAACAAGCATTGTCCAACATGGGGTTCGGCGATATTTTGATGTAAAAACATTTAGGTGTACGATCCAACCATCAAAAACAGGCTCTTCTTATCATGTTTCCAATGTACCCCGAGTTGCTACGCCCTCATCAGCCACCAGGTGGCAGACTTGATTTTGTCAGTAGAAGGAGCAAAATAGCCATCCAGCTTGATTACAGCAATAGTAGAGGAGCAAGTCAAAAGAATGCGTTTGAGCACCTTCAGCCATTGGCTCTTGTTCAAGGACATCCCGCTGATTGGCTGAAGTCAGATCTTATTCTCTAGAAAGTTTGTTACAGAAGAAGCCCCTAGTATCAAAGCAACATACCCGCCAAACAAAACTAACCTTGTTGAATAAATGAAAATGTCTTCAAGATGGTCAATCCAGTATCTTACCGGTTCCACATGGAGTCTCTAGTCGGCTGCGCTGCGGGCCTTAGGTCCGTCCTCTGCTCCGGGACGAGGTCTTGAGTATAAAGAACCAGTCAGTCATCAAGCTGCTTGGTCTCTTCAAAGAGGTGGAGGTTTGACCGCCTGCACCATGAGGACGCTGTGGATACGGTATGGGACCATTTATCAGCGGATCTGAACTGCAGAACTTTAATCACATCAGCTGTAGATTTATGTACCTTCTCCGGAAAGATGAGTGGTCGTCAGCCCCTGAGCAGTGATCTTCATCCCCAGTGACTCCTTCAATCCTGCTGGAGCAAACACTCAGTTACCATTTGGAGATGACCCAGCTACCCTAGTGTACTCACTACTAAGTGATACAACCCGGTTCAGTGTTTCCCCCAGACAATTTCTTAGTCAAGGTGGGGGGGGGGGGGTCTTCGGTGAGGGTTTGCGGTGAGGGTCTTCGGTGAGTTAAACATTAGAGTTTAGTCCCCAAATGGCGATACCACCAGTTCATGGCTGCGCTCTTTGATTTTCTCGTTGATCAGATTGACCTGGAGAAAGAGCTTACCTTCCATGGATGAGGAGCTGCTTGGTCTAATCACGAGCCGCCTTCGGACCTCCACCGCCGGATCCCCCAGCCGTCCTCCACCGCCGGGACCGTCTCCTCCAGGACCTCCACCGGGCCAACTGCCTGGACCTCCGCAACGTCGCCTCATTTCTTCTGAAATGTGACACACGTTCCATTTGCACCCCGGACATTCCTCCCCGTTCATGATGCACTGGAGAAGAGTTTAGCTTTACTGGATGAGGAGCCGCCGCCTCCGGGCCCTCCAGGACACCGCCGCCACCGGGCCCTCCAGGACACCGCCGCCGCCGCCGGGCCCTCCAGGACGCCGCCGCCGCCGCCGGGCCCTCCAGGACGCCGCCGGGACCTCCAGGACGCCGCCGGGCCCTCCAGGACACCGCCGCCGCCACCGGGCCCTCCAGGACGCCGCCGCCGGGCCCTCCAGGACGCCGCCGCCGGGCCCTCCAGGTGGACGCCACCGCCGGGACCTCCAGGTGGACGCCACCGCCGGGACCTCCAGGTGGACGCCACCGCCGGGACCTCCAGGTTGGTCCCAACCACCGCCTCCAGGCCCTCCAGGTTGGTCCCAATCACCGCCTCCAGGCCCTCCAGGTTGGTCCCAACCACCGCCGCCAGGCCCTCCAGGTTGGTCTCCACCACCGCCGCCAGTTTGGACCCAACCGCCGCCTCCAGGCCCACCGACTCCAGGACCTCCAGGTTGGCCTCCACCTCCAGGCCCGCCGTTGCCTCCAGGACCGCCGTTGCCTCCAGGACCTCGGCCGTCTCCAGGCCTTCCAGGTTGGCCGCCTCCAGGCCCTTCTGAAATGTGAGACACAAGTTCCAGTTGCACACTGGAACATTTCTCCCCTTTCATCATGGATGCACTGAAGATGAGTTTAACTTTACTGGATGAGGAGCCGCCACCTTGCCCTCCATGCCGCCCCTTCCAGGTTGGACGCCTCCCGGACCTCCAGGCCACCGCCGCCTCCAGGCTGGCCTCTGCCTCCAGGACCTCCGCCTCAGTCCTTTTGAAAGGCGAATGACACGTTCCATTTGCACACTGCACATTTCTCCCCGTACATGATGCAGATAATCAACTCCTCCTCTGCTTTAGCTCCCACAGATCTCACTGATGCCCTACTGTGCAGTCTTGAGTGAGGTATTATTTAACCCAACAGCCAGCCACACACACCTAGCCTACATCCTGGAACTGGTCCTAGTGGCTGAGAATGCATCTGACATTTTTCAGAACACCTCAGAGTTGCTGTGGCTGCATGTCAAAGTTTTAATTCTAAACAATTCACCAAGCCTAGAAAAAATGTGCAGCTGTGCAGTTCCGTGTCTCACCGTTCTGCATCCGTTGGGCTGCACGGCTCCCGGCCTTCCCTCCACCTGCAGCGAGCGCCTCCAGACGACCGCCATGGACCTCACGGCGAGCACCTCCAGACGACCGCCACGGACCTCCAGACGAGCACCTCCAGACGACCGCCTCCATCACCTCTACTGAAACAAGACAAAATCTATTTAAACACTGGAGATTTTTTTGTCCTCGCTCACTCAGATGTCAATAGCTTATCTTCTCCCATTCTGTGCGTTCTTGAGTAGTATCATTTCCTATAAACTCCCAAACCCAGCCACACATCTAATCTTCATAAGGACACTAGTCCTAGTGGCTGAGAACGCTTGGCTAACAAGCCAATCACAACCAATGACTGAATTCCAGTTTTATTCTGAAACGTTTGACCACGCCAAGGAGGAGTTTATAGGATGTGCAGTTCCACGGCTCACCCGTCTGTTCCTGTAGGACTGAACGGCTCCTGGCCAACATCCACCTGCAGCTCCCAGCTCCAGACCCGCTCTGTTGAAGCCTCTGGGAGTACAATCCGCTCCTGAACAAAAACAACTGTTCATAAATCATTTGGTACTCTGCAATCCTTGGAAATATTATGAAGCATGAGCTCGAATAGAAAATGTTCAAATCCTGTATAATGATTAATTGTTGTACAAATGTGTATAGTTCTATTGATTACTTTTTTACTTCTATAAAACATTTAATGAATAGTGGGAAACTACACAAGAAAAGCAAATGAATGCGGTTTTAACGCGGTTATATTAGTAAAGCAAGTCTTACCCAAAAAGTCAATAAATGGTGACCACATTTTATCATTATTATTATTAACTATTTAGTGCTTCACTAAATTCCTATAGCAAGTGGAAACGTTACTCTCCTTCATTGGTGATGTTCATGTTCCTCGATATCTTCCAATGGACTCGTTGTGAAATCCTTCTGGATCTTCTGCGTTGAAGTGCGTTGTTCAATTTCCAAGGGGCGTGTCTAAAGGGCGCGATCTAAAATGGGTCGATGCTATGCTATTGGATAGGCCTCGACTAATCATAGCATTGGAACGGGTGATGCAGAAATACATATTCCTCAAAATCTTTGAGTAGTAGTCGTTCGTTCTTTTAGTGAGCATATACAGTCTTTAGTTCACTAACTTCCATCTTTGTTGTTGAAACACCTCTACATGCTGCGTATAACCAACCACACATTAGATAGCCTAAAGGGTTGCTATTGGTCGGTCTATTTCGTACCGGGCAGAAAACGTTATATAACGGAGGGGCGCCTGACCGCATCTTTGAAGAGCAAATTATATACGAGGTCCGTCTAGTTCCGAAGCTATTGGTGAAATACGCAAAACGAATATTGAAATGTTAATTTTGGCATTTAATTTGCATCAACATTTTGCCAGTGAAGGAGTTTAGGTTTGCCAATCCGAGGTCTAACAGGCAGTAAACATGTTCATTAAAATACAAATGCAAAGTCCACAGAACATACGCGAATAAAAACCACATTGCACCACCAGCGGTCAACAGCAGCAGCAGCAAGTGTATTGAAAGTAGAAAAGTAGTAAAGAGAAGAATAGAATTGGGAGAGTGGTGTGCAAGTCAGACACCGCATCTAACCCAGGACCACCTTGCAGATCACAAGCAGCAAACCTTCTACCAACCAAACACACATCAACAGGCCCCCAGTCAGTAGGGTCAGTCAGACAGGTTTCCACAGAAGGGCTCAGTGGGGTTATGGGTTGAGCAAAAACAGACCCCTTTCTTCCTTCCACAAGTTTCCATCGTGGATTTTTCGGACATGTGGAGTCGGACATGTTTCAAGTTATCCGTGGATTCCTGAGGGCAGTGAAGTATCTGCAGAAGGTGACGTCCAGGTCCAGCGGTCTGCCGCATTGACCACGAGATCTTTAACCGAGTGGGACCGCCTCGGTTTGTAAGTAGGCCTAGAAAGAACAGTTTGTGTTCAACAGCGTGGAGGTCCTCGTTTCCATCAGAGTTGCTGCAGTTCTTCCATGCTGCTTCCACAGTGAGCAGAGGACACTTCCCAGTGTGGTGGTCGGTGCTGTAGCGGTCCGCAGCGTTAGTTAGTCAGTCGATCCCATAGATAAACCACTCAACACAAACTACCACTTCCATCAGCAAATCCACATTAACCTCCAGCGGTAAAACATGTACAATAGAGGGGCGAGAACAGACGACAGGAGGAGATGGGGAGAGTGTAACATGTTAGTGCTCATGAAGGAAGTACCCAGCGTTACTCACTGCGTGGGTCCCGGTGGCGGGGGTCCACGTCGGTGGCCACGATGTCCGGATTGTTCAGCCCACGCAATCCAACGCAAAATAAACGATTAACATCCGTCACGGTGGGGGCGCTTTATGAGGAGAGGCGGGGGAGACGCAGCTGAAATCAATTAAAGGCACCCAGTGCAACTTTCGAGGCTTAAAAATGAACATTCAATTTCTAGTCTTTTTTACACGTAGTAAGTTTCAATAACTCCATACCATTACATACCGACATTTAAGCAGCAAAGATGAGACGTCGTTGTGTGGTGAGAACTGATACAAAATCGATAACAACAACAATGCCGCCATTTTCTTTATTTTTTGTAACCTACAATAAATAAAGCAGGCTTCCAGTCAATGGAAAAATGGCTTCTCCCCACCGGCGATTGTTGTTGTTTACGATTTTCTATCAGTTCTCACCACACAACGACGTCTCATCTTTGCTCCTTGAATGTCGATATGTAATGGTATGGAGTTATTGAAACTTACTACGTGTAAAAAAGACTAGAAATTGAATGTTTATTTTTCATTGAATGTTTACATAAAGTTGCACTGGGTGCCTTTAAGAACTAGTGACCTCCAGAAGAACGTGATTGGTTGTGTGCGAGAAGCAACGTTCCGATGACGGGGGGGTATCGTGAGCCTACTGACTTTTTTATACTGCTTGTGACATTTATAGTCAAATATATTGTTTGAGTTACGTCAATAAAATGACAATAGTATAATAATAGTCTGATATATTTATGTATTTATTTCCACGGGGGTTTTTGCATTTCACATTCAGCCTCTCGCCACCAGGGGGGCTGCAGCCCCCCCAGCCCCCCCAGTTCCAGCGTCCCTGCGATGTACCCTACATGTTACTCCCGTATACCACAATGCAATGCGGTCGTGTTTTCCCGGAGGAGAAGAAGCTGAATAACCGCGAAAACGAATACATTTAATGATGGAGTCTCCGGCTTTCGTTTAGAAATGTCAACAATTTATTTGGGATTTAACATAGAATATTTAACATTCAAAATGAATTAAACAAGGAAATGCAACATTCAACATCAATACAACCTCCAGCTTTCGTCGTGAGTGACCGATTTGTTTACATGATGTTGGCGCATCTGTCTGCGTCACACAAATACCCGGCGCATTTACTGACGCAAATGACGTTTAGAAATCTTAAGCGTAGTGTCCGAATTCTCGTTTGTTCGTTCCCTAAATAGTGCACTATATCATGGACACTATATAGGGAATAGTGAGTGAGTGGATAGGGAACGATTTCCAACACAGCTCAAGTGTGCCGTGGGATTTTGTGACAACCATAGCCTAGGCCTACTGCAATAGAGTGGCGAAGTCACGCCCCTTCCGGTAGGGCTCATGGGACCTATGAGATCGAAAAATATGAATGGGTGTCAATGGAGAGAAACTAATTATTTTCTGGTCCCGGTCTTTATATGCCCTGGATTACACATATGTTGTTTGTGGATTTAAAGGATAATTTTTCATGCAAAGAGTTCGACCGTTTATTGTGCAATTGTTCAGATAAATGCTGTAGAGAAAACACAACGAGAAAGACTACACGGCTCGTATGTGACGTCACGCTCCCTGCGACTGGCGTGGAGAAGACCGACAATCTTCCCATCGGCATAACTGAAACTCTGCACGTGCCCCGACTTATAATGGTTTTCACCTCTTTCGATGCTTTTATCCTCCCCTTGGAAAAAGCGGTGAAGTGGGGCAGAGAGATCGCCATCTCTGTGCCGAGTTCCAAGGGCGGGTGTGGTGACGTATCTCATATGCGTCGAGAGCAGCGAAGAGCTGTAGTTCACAAAGCGGCCTCACATAAAACCTAAAATTATCAAACTTCTTCACAAACATTTTTAGTTTTCTTTGCATGAAAAATTATCATTTAAATCCATAAACAACATATGTGTAATCCAGGGCATATAAAGACTGGGACCAGAAAATAATTATTTTCTCTGAAAACCTGCATTGACTAACTGCTGTGACGACGAGTAGGGGAAGCAACATTTTAGCAAAATCCTCCTGTAACGAGACGTTGAAGTCTGCCTTCAGAGGCCGGACATTTCTGGACTTTTGGATGCAAAATGTTGAAATGTTCTAAAATAGGTACAATATTATAACCACGTTAATAATTGGTTTGTAAGAAACCAAACCGTTGGGAGAACGGTTGAAAATGTAGCAAGTTATGGTTATTTATAAAGTACATACAGTACCACGACCAACACAATGTTATGGGTGAGCTGATGACTGGCAAGATGTCCGCAAGTGCGGACATTCTAGACGCCGCCGTAAGACAGCTAGTGTTCTATATCTACACACGTAGGTGAAGGGTTTTATTTTGAAAACGTTGCGAGATACCACCCAACGGCTGTTTAGAGTAAAGGCGCACGAAGATTTTGTGTGACGGCTGGTTTAACCGCGGATGAACGAATGGCGGCTCACTTGACCGCAGTCTTTTCATCTAGGAACGTTTCATCTCGGAACCAGCGTACCTCCAAAACGGGGAGGCGTATCACTGTCGGAGTACATGTCCGATTGTATTACATCCGCTCAGCACAGCAGCCGTTTCATGAGCTTCGTTCAACAGTGTATTCTGCTCATTTTCTAATGTGTAACTATTTGGCCTTCGTGGTTTAGTAGGCGTTTATATAAAATGAAGCTATATCATATCAGACACCTTTGGGGAATGTTGCAAACCACAAAAATATCAGAAAAGGTGTCCTGCTGCGGTAATAAACAACGATTTTCAAGTAGCTTGGTCTCAGGTGACATCGGGAGGTTTATCGTGGAGAATACAGAGATTGTTGGAGAGGACTCCTTGACACCAGAGATCAAGTTGAGGTTGTTGACGGCTAAATGCAGATTTTGGCATGCAAACCCAGTACTGTGGCCTCTCCCTGACCCCTACTGGGCGATATATTGGCCCGGGGGACAAGCTCTTGCTAGGTATGAATTTGACCACAACATAGTATTGTTGCAAGTGCATTAAGATTAAAATATATGACAACTAACAAACGTGTATATATGGTCTGTGGTTGGTCTCTGTCTCTCGACATATGTTGGATTGTTGACTTACAGATATTTGCTGAATAACCCTGGAGTTGCTAAAGGCAAGAGGGTACTGGATCTTGGAAGTGGTTGTGGAGCTTCAGCCATTGCTGCAAGCCTTTGTGGAGCATCTCACGTAGTAGCAAACGACATTGACAACGGTAAGGCATTCAAATAATGAACCTAAAAATAACTCATAATAGCCATTGCTGACTTGCATTTTTTTCTTTTTTAAGTTTCTGCCATTGCCACCATCATAAACTGTGAACTGAATGGTATAGGGCCAGTTGAATGTTTGAGTGACAACATGATTGGCTCACAACCCAAGCACTATGACCTAATTTTGTTGGGAGACATGTTCTACGATGAGGCCCTCGCTGATGGACTTCACCGGTGGTTGGACAGCTGCATAAACGCCCACGGAACCACAGTCCTAATAGGAGACCCCGGGAGAGCCTCTTTTGAGGAGCACGACATTAAAAGACTCCTACAGCAAATAGCCGAGTTTGAGCTCCCTAAATCTGTGCAAATGGAGAATTATGGACTGACATGTAGTACCGTTTGGCGCTATCATCCTAAATTGTCAACAATTTAGGATTTGTATATTTAAAACATGCAAATGTCAGAATGTGAGTTTTTAATGTGAAATGTTAATATTTAAATTAAACAAATCCTAGTGCAATTTTGAAATAGCAGCAGGAGGTAGCTAGCCACGCTCTGAACTGTATCCATAGCCCATTTCATCACTTAGAATATTTTACTTATTACTATAATAAATTGATTTTTTTTACAGCACTTCTCTTGGTACTCAAAGACGCTTTACAAAAATGAATGCAGACAGTAGATACTTAAACGAGAGAGAGAGAAGGATGATGTGTCGGATGTTGTCGTTGGCCTTGGAATAGATGGGATTGAAGTTAACTTGATAACTTCTGAATGAAAGGGGTAACAGGGTTTCGGATGGTAAGAGGGAGGGAGTTGCAGAGGGTAGGGGCGGCGATGGCGAAGCCTCTGTCCCCCATGGTGCGGTACTTGGGCCTGGTGATGGGGTCGAGAAGGTTGGCATCAGCGGAGCGTAGCGGTGGGTGGGGGCGTGGCGATGGAGCTAGGTAAGGTATGAGGGTGCAAGGTTGTTAAGGGTATGTAGGTGGTGAGGAGGATCACCGGTGGTTGGACAGCTGCATAAACGCCCACGGAACCACAGTCCTAATAGGAGACCCCGGGAGAGCCTATTTTGAGGAGCACAGCCTTAAAAGACCCCTACAGCAAATAGCTGAGTTTGAGCTCCCTAAATCGGTGCAAATGGAGAATTATGGACTGACATGTAGTACCGTTTGGCGCTATCAGCCTAAATTGTCAACAATTTAGGATTTTTATATTTCATACATGCAAACATCCGAATGCAAGTTTTATTTGTGAAATCTGTTTTTATTCTCATAATTCCCATAATAGGAATTATAACATTATACAATTTTTTTAGATAAATATATTTAAATTAAACAAAATCCCAGTGCAGTTTAGAAACAGCAGCAGGAGGTAGCTAGCCACGCGCTGAACTGTAACCACAACCCCTTTCATCACTTAGAATAGTTTACTTATTACTATGAACAAGTTTTGATCAGTAGCAAAGAATGCATATAAATAAAAGAGAAAAAAAGTCAATATAGGAACAATGTGATAATATAAAGTGTAACATCTCCAATCAAAAACATGGAAACTTCAATACTAATGTTTCTAATACACAGTCCAGGTCAGATTTTGAAGGTTGCGTTGACCAATGTCGTCCAATGGTAGCCAAATCTGATCTGAATAGGGAAGAGCCAATAAACGATGATTAACATTCAGTTTCTTTATTTTTAAAGACAATACATTTCTTAACTGAAGCATTTAATGATATTCAAAGATTTTGTGCTGAGAACAGCTCTGCCCCCCAAAAAAACTATAGTATTTGTTAACCAGATTGTAAACTATGGGATGTAAACTCAGGATGTCATAATGGGGGGACGAAGCCATGCCTTATCAGTTGGAAGCCTTAATCCTCCACATTCCCCAGGGGGTCAAGAAAACAGGCACATACCAACAAGTAGCAGCTAGAGAAACAGAATGTGAAAGAATCCTGTTTCAAAAGTCTCCTTTGTTTCGTCAATCAGCATCACAATTGGCATTGAGTGGTGGAATTTGGGTTTCGCAGGTAAAGATGTGGATGAGCACTTACCTGTGATGTGGGGACAATCATTGAAGACAAAACATTTGAGTTTGGGACAGTTTTTGAAGACAGCCCTCACCGTCTCATCTGTCAGCACTGGACATCGCGCCACCTGTAGTTCCTACAACACACTTCATTTATTCGTACATTGGCGTGACAAAATAAAAAGTACTAACAAGTAATGCTGGGTAAAAATATCGATTCATCAATGCACTGAAATTTATTTGTTCTCAATTCAATGTCGATTCAGATTTTTTTTGAAATACATTATTTCCATAAAAAAAAAAAGAAGCATACTCAGTCATTGAAATCTAGAAGCGAGTATGCCTAAATGTACATGCCCTTTTACATTTGTCCATGTCAGGATTATTACTTTTATGCTGCAAGTTTAGCTCAGGAACAATACTATACAATGGTGTGTTCCCTTTTTGCTAGTTAAAGCACAATGAAATGGTTAATTCATTTAGAAATGGTTCATTCTGAATATTATTTTGGTATTTTTGTCATCTGCACGTATTATTGAATCGATATCGAAGCCATAGGATCAATATCAAATGGAAGTCGAATCGATTCAAGACCTAAAGAATCGAAGCAAATTGAATTGAATTGTGAGGTACCTGGCAATACCCAGCCCTACTAACAAGCAAATGTTTACTTACACACAAGTTATTGCGGCACAGTCCTTTCAGAAGTCCAATGATCCCTGCATCTGTAATCTAGTAAATAAAAAAGATTTACATAAAACTTTAAACAAAATAAACAAATTAAAATAACGCTCAGCAGTCCTTATCCTTTCCCCATATCCATTCAGTTTACATGGGCAAGTTGCCTCAGCCCTGGCCAATTTAATGAAAACCAGAGGTCGGCCAGAAGAGTTTATATAGCTACTCACGCAAGTGCTGTGAGTTGGGAATTATCCAGACCGTGGCTGTTTCCTACCGTGAGAAGTTCTGTGCAGTCTGTGAGGGATTAGCTTATGAAAAACTTCCAGGAGTGGTACACAACAACCTGGTACAAAAGTTAAATGCACATGTACCTGAGGTACCTTAGCTAATGCTAATTAAAAGGTTGGATGGATCAAGGATCTGCGTTGGCAGAGGACCTATTTTAAGGGCCCTATTGATGGAACAGCTTACGAGGGCCATAGTCTTATGTTCCTTGAGGGGCTGTGGAGAGGAGTACCCGTGTTCCTGAGAGGAGGAGCGTGTGCAGCAGGCTGCAGTTCTCCGCCAGTGCCTGCAGACCAACGTCGCCCACAGCAGGACATCCACTCAAAGAAAGGACCTCCAGGTGTTTACAGTGCCGGGCCAGGGCCTGCACGGCCTCGTCTGCCACGCCCACGCAGTCACCGAGGTCCACGTTCTGGAGGTCCGGGCAGGAGGAGGCCAGAGAAAGAACGCCTACAATAGGAAGCAGAAATGCAGATTGACTCTAGGTGTGAACACGCAATGAGGAACACAGGAAACCTTCTTCCGGGGCCGCTTGGTGTTCACAAAGCAAGTTTTAAAAGGAGCGTAGCTTTTGAGTGTGGAGACTGTTGCTCAGTACACATACCTTGGCATTACACTTGGGAACAAGCAACATTTTCAGGACAATATATAGGCTGTTTAATGGAAGGGTAATCAGTGTCTAGTGATTCCTGCCGTGCTCAGCAGTTTCATGGTGGATAAGACTTATGACCATTTTTATACAATTATTTTATCAAATCCATTTAAATGTTTTAACATGTCGAGTAGTCTCAACCCAACAGTTTAAACAGGTTGAGTTACTCATTAAAAAAAAAAGTTATTTTTAACAGGCTAGCAAGGTCATGAGTATAAACATATCTGACCTCCCCAGTGAATAAAACCTTTAAACTCAAAAAATAAATAAAAAGAGAAATCGGAAACCACAGGATTGAGTTCAAGACAATTATTTAGAACTATAAGAAAGTATTACAAAAGCCAAGCAGGTCTGCAGAGGAACTGTTTTTTCAGCTTCGGGACACAATTCTTATTCAATATACTGTGATTTATTTCATAAACTCCAAAGCAGGGATGATATTAAACAATTCCCATGCATGGCTTTGTAACGTAATTCACACATTCATACCAAGGCCACATATGCCCTTACCAATTAAAGAGTCTTCTTTATCAGGCTAAGGAGGGATCCGGAGCCTAGGGAGGCGTCCAGCTCATACAGGAGGCCATTCATCATGTGTCAATTCTAGAGATACGAGCGGTCAAGATGTTCGAGAGACCCAGACGCTCAAGGCCACAAGAACAAGCGTAATTCCCGCACATAGCCACAAACAAAGTTGCAATGCCAACACATAGCCGCAAGGGACAGCACAGAGACACATACGGATATCCAGGGGCGCGGGAGTTCAGCACCATGCTTAGCCAATCAGAGCACATAACTGAGTCCACGCCTGCCCAGTAGATAAGTCCCAACACATAGCCCAGGGGGTTAGAACGCTCCAGGTAAAGCATCCTTTTGAATGCCCTACGTGTATCTCCACGCGTGTTTGTACAATTCCCCTCCTTTTGCTTCATGTATGCTGGTCTAAACCTTTGCTAAATAAAGTGAGTTAAAGCGATCCTGACTCGGCAGACTTTTTCCAAAAAGAACACGGCAGCTTCACCATCAACAAACTTCCGTTTTTTTCGCAGTTGTTGAGATCTGTCACACGTATCATCATCCAGCTTATCTATGTCCCTGTCTAAACACTCTCCCCTACCGTCGTGCATGCGTCATCGACATATTTTGACATTACAGCCCTAAAGATAAATGTACAGACTCTTCATAGAAGGGCCGTAATCTGCCCCAACAAACAATAAATGCTTCGTCTATTTGAAAATATGAAAACATGCTGTACTTTGCTGTAAAGAGCAATTGCGTCTGATGTTTTCTTTTAATCTTCTTTATAATACATTGACCAGACCTGTTTATTAAGTCGAATGGGGCAGATTATATTACACATATTGAATCAATTACATACAACAGACACAATAATATTAAATAATAACATGAGAAAAATGAATACATTAAAAAGAACAGAACATGTAAATTCCTACTAAATGCTTTCAAGGATAACAACAGGAACATGAATATTTCACACCACGACATCATCAAAATGCTAATTCAAGAAACTGAATTGAGGGATAATACATTATCACCATAAAATCCCGATCCATCACAAACACCATCACATTTTACTACAGTTATACATGAAATCATCAATTAAAGCCTACCTTCTGAGGTGATCCCCGGACTGTTGTTTAGGAATATGGTTTTCAGACGAGGGCAACAGATCCGGCCCAGAGCTAGGTCTGACACTTGACAGCATTGAAGATCCAGTGTCTGTAAGCCTGGATGCAATAACTGAAGATGGAATGAGAATTCTCTTCAGAAGACGGCGACACACACAGGAACCATGAATAAGATTGAGTAATGAAAACATGCTATACAATGCTTATTGTGAATTACTAGAATAGGGGGTTCCCTAGATATGCTTGCCATCTAAAGTAAAAAATAATACATAGAGAAATACTTATTGGACCTATTTACTTGATATCCACACTCCTTCTACAAATATTATTCCTGTTCAATGCAATTTTTATTTTTTATAAAATCGGTCTGCTATCGTTTCATTCTTTGGATGGATAGAGGAATTTGAAGACCAATTCAGTCTGATGAGTGAGATTGAACCCCTCGGGAAAACACCACTATGAATTCTAATCTTCTCAAAAGAGTTACTCTGCAGAACAGGAGAACAAATACGTAAGAAATCCAAGGTGGGCCTACGCTATAGAGAGCTCCCCACCAGCGATGACAACAGCGTACACATACCATTGTCCATTACACTAATGACGTGGGTCGTCTTAGCTCAGGGGGTAGAGCGGGTTGACTTGCAAGTTACCGAAAGGTTGGTAGTTAGATCCCTGGTTCCTCCTAGAGTGTCGAGGTCTCCCTAACATTCACTGAAGGAATTCACTGCATGTTAGCGTCGGTGTATGACCCCGTTGTAGGTCGCTTTTGATAAAAGCGTCTGCTAAATCCATTTTATGTAAACGTGGCTTATTTTGGGATACACCCATATTCTAGTTAGCCTTTTTCCATTTGACCGACTCCATGCCCAGCTGAAGGACCAACCTCACTGATGTTACCATCGCTGATGGTCCCTCTTGAAGACATTATCTGTACCAGCTTGTCCTTGATGCCCGAGGGCAAGGAGTGGATCTCCCTCAGGTAGAAGACAGCTGAGTTTGCCACGCAATCTGCACAGCTAAACAAAGGGAGAACAAGATATTCACATAAACTAAAACCTTTGCAGCATATCGTTTGCACACACTTGGCTTGCATTGGTCAGCTATGGAATATTAAAAAATAGGCTAGAATATAGTGTTGAGTTCAATGGTAGCACTGAAAAGAAGGCTGTTTAATACATGGCCATTGGAAGAATGCAGTGACAAACACCCTCTTGGCGCAATCAACAAACGTAAACAACAAATATTATAAATAAATAATGTTATAGCCGTAAAGCATCAGTGAAAGCTGCAGGGAGTCGCAATGAGCAGTTATGACAAATATAGCAGCATCTGATTGTTGGAACAGAGTAGGCTACACATCAGTGGCTTGACAGTTTCTGATTAATCCAACTTTATTAATAACGATAAAAAACGTAGACCCACCTATCAATGAATCATGTTTAATTATATCGACTCAAATTCAGACCGCACATCGATGTTGAAAAAGAACACTGAACAAGTCTTGTACATTCTGCTTTGCTTTGTCACTTCGGTCGTTCCAATAATTGAATTGTTATTTCAGTGTTGATTTAGTCTATTCATAACCATCGCCCAACTAGATAAGTAATTAGGTTAACGGATACATTAAGAAAAGGCTGCATCATTTAGACAGGTATGCATTGCATTGTTGCTGATGCGGGATGGCCAAATGAGAGGTGTCTTGCTATAGTAAATGCTCGCATTAGGACATTTGCACAATGCAATTTGATCTAATACTATAGTAGCCAACTTACATGTTTAAGAGAGAATTCACTGCCATTTCGCTAAATTGGCGTTTTCATTTTAGAGAAATGCTTCAGTGTTTGTTGTTCTCTTCTTCTTCTTTATTTCTTTTATGTCTCTGAATTGTATGATTGTGCTTTGTCTCCAACTACTGGGGGTAATAAGGACTTATTTTCAACAGAGAAAGACAATGATTTTCAACAGAGAACGGCATTTATTTTCAACATAGAAAACTGGATACCTGGATGTCATCCAAGTAATTATGGTCATTAATTCGTGTTGTTGCAAAGCAAGCCACACTATTGTTAATATTGTATATTAGCACTTTGAGATCATTGAATTGATATAAAGTGCGTTATAAAAAAAAAATATATATATATATATATTATTAATATTGTTATCTGGTCTCGTACATTGAAAGTTTGTGGGGGGAAACGCTCAAATCAACCACTCCAAACCTGAACCCCTGAGAGTTATCAAAATCTATTATTATTTCAGACTCTTTCAGACGTTTTATTTCTAGTTTTTTTCTATTTCTATAATCGTCCCATCGTTTTGGGGATTCTACTGTCATACACCTGTTTTCTACGTGGTTCTCTCAGAATGTCTATTTTACACTGATCTCGTTCCGAGGTTAGTAGATCATGCGATGGTGCATATACCACACATAGCCTTTTACTAATTATATTATGTCAGTAGGAGTAACTTGTTCATTGGCATAGTTTAATACATTTTTGTGCCGGTGTTGTGCCGAAAAGTGATCAGCTGCCAGAAAGTGATTTCAGCCGCGGGAGCGCGCACAGCCTGTAAGCCAGGCTATATCGCCTCGAAACGTGTGTGCGGCAGCAAAGTCAGATCAGTCATACTAGTCAATAGCACTACAGGACTATTGTCCGTGAGTCAATTATCCTTCTTTATGTTTTTAAACCACTGTAATCGAAATTCTGTGTGTCTATTTTATACAATAAAACATGTATTTTCTTACTATGCATTGTTTTCCCAGATTATAGATTTTTGAAGAAATTATTTTCTTCTCAAAATGAATTGAAAACCTTCATGAGTAGGTACTATCACATTCAATAGATTAGGGTTCAAACTGACACTATAACATTCATGTGGGCTATGTGGGGTAGATAAGAACAAATCCAGTCTCTTTTATCAGCTGTAATACGTTATAAAGCGAAAATATGACACATTGGAGTCCTTTTCCTCCGGCCAGAAAATGATCTCAAGCCCTCGGTACTGAAATGTTTCATTTGCCTTAAAATGAGTTGAGAACATTCAAGAGCATCAAATTACATAGATTATATCCCATCCAGTGTCTATTACCAGCTGAAACACATTGACATGGGTAAATATAAGACATTTAGGTCGTTTCCCTCCTGCCAGAAAATGATCTGAAGCCGAATCTTGGTACTGAAATGTTTTATATGCCTTAAAATGAGTTGAGAACATTCATGTTGCTTGATTATTGCTTGATATACATTTTGAATCATAATGTACTACATATTTTGCCTTGAAAGTGCCGTGGCCTTTACTGGCATTATTATTATTGTCATTAATATAACAAGTGTTTAATTCACTGGGTTTTTAATATTGTTATTTTTAAATAAAATGAAGTTATTTGTTCTGCAAATCTGGTCTGCCAATCTTTTTTTCTAAATGTTTGGTTGAAAAACGGGGGGTCGTCTTATAATCAGGGTCGTCTTATATTCGGACCAATACGGTAGTCGGTTTTTGGGCTAAACCTTAGCATTAATTTGAGTAAGGTAAAGTTGAAAATGAAAAAAACGAAAAAACACAGTATGGGGAAATATATTTATTTAACAAAGTGGCAGATATTTTGTGATCTAAGAATAGGACATCTTTGTAATGAGGCTAGTTCTTCAGTTGCTGTCAGACAGAAGCGGTTCCCATTCTTTGAGGCTTTGAATGGTCCAATAAGGTCAACACCTAGAGTAGGGACCGAAATAAAAACATGCCAATTTGTACTCATACAAGTACCTGCCCACAGGCGATGACGTTATAGATATAGGAAAGGCAATTCACATTAAGAAAATAATAAAAATTAAACTATGACTTCGAGAAGTTGTAGCCGTTTCACAGAACCCAAAAGGAAGATATCTCACCAATCATATGCCATGGTGGCTTTGGTTTGATGGGCTTCAGCTCTGGTGCCTCCTTCTTCACTTGCTCCAACCTCTGGCATGACATAAAGGTTTTCACAACACAAGGAGATTAAACACAACATATTTAATAATATTCTCTAGAGTAGAGACGATTTTCTTTGAGTGTCACAGTAGTTTTAATGAACAATTTCTTATATAAGGCAATAACTATAAATGATTCTTTAAATCTCATGTGCAAGTGGCATCAGCGTTTCACAGGAAACATTAGAGCTGATCTGGATCAAACACAACTTGAACACTTGCCCAGTCCTGAGCATCTCTGGTAATTGTCTTCCAGTACAAGCGTTGGTTGACCTTGTCCTGCATCCTCTTGGCTCCAAAGTGGCCAGCATGGACTTTTGTCAGCACCTCATCCTTCTCTTTCTCAGTGAGGAGGCCAGTTAAATAGGGCTGACATGAACAGAAAACTGTAATTATCATCGCACCAGTGCGACTGGGTAAAAATTCCAATTGCATATGCGATCAAAATGGTCGCAGTCTAGAGCCCCGGTAGTAGCTTCTGTCTCTACACGGTCACGGAGAACCACTAAGCACAAAACTATTTACAATAAATGTAAGGCCAAATTGATTAATGTTGGGCAAAATAACCTGCTGAGTACATCACATGTACATTACAAATATAGCTAACTAACCCAACGAACACATAACACAAACATGATAATATAGTCAGGTCAAGGCCAGAGCCGAAGGCCCCATTTCCCAGGCAAATGGTAGACACTCAGACAATGCACCAGTCATCCTCAAGAACGGGAGAGCCACATTAATTTATCACACAGGAGACACCTCGAAGCTCTCCCCCACTAGAAGGAACACATGCAGATACTAGGGGCCTGAGAGCCACATTAATTTATCACACAGGAGACACCTCGAAGCTCTCCCCCACTAGAAGGAACACATGCAGATACTAGGGGCCTGAGAGCCACATTAAATGATCACACACAAGACACTTCGGGGGGGGACTCCCCCGTTTTAATTTATCACACCGGAGACACGAGGAGCTCTCCCCGTTAGGAGAAGATCCAGGGCCTGGGAGCCAAGGTCAAGCAAAAACACACAGAACCACACACATCTCAAACGCACACACCTCATCGAGAGGAGGATACAGCTTAAGACTGTATCACACAGGGACTCATCATCTTCTTCTGAAGCAGACCTTCCACGGAGGCGAAGCTCTGGACGAACCATCAGCGCTGATTAGGGACTTAGACATATTCGATCTCTCACGCTTTATGACTCTGTATAACCGTTGCCACTTTACTTAATAAATCCAAGGTCCTCGTGCCGACAGACTTTATTACCTCTCCGTCTCATTTCATCTGGTCCAGTAACTAGACAGACCGTTTTTCCCCTCATCAAACAGAACGAGCAAACAGACAAACTTTGTTTTAAAAATTTAACAAAATCCATGGCCTTAATAAAATATTAGACCGAATATTAGAGTAACTGTTAATTCTGTTAATTTATCTCCACAATGACATGCAGTAAACCATGTAAATGGCTTACCTCTGAAAGCAAAAAAAACTCTTTACTGGTCTCTGAGAGATTAGCTCCTTGCTAGCTAGCTAGCCAGCCATCTTGGTTGTTGTGTGACACAGGGGTTGGGTCCTGGGTGAGGGAGGGAGAAGGGCGAGGAAGGAAAATTAGTAAAAGTAGATCCTTTGACATGTCTTAAAAGGGCATTACATAGCATATAACAGGAAAATACTTGAAAAACCCTACGTAATTTTCGCACTTTGTCATTCTTTTGGTCGAGGCAAACTGGCCTCTGTATTGACTTCGAATCACTGCAACAAAGCTTACTATTGACTTTACAGAAGAGCAAGGTTGACATTCTTGGTAACAAACGCTAAACAATGTTCACGTGCTACTGCATCTTGGTTATAGTATCTGTTAACGAATAAAAGGAAAAGTTATTTACCTTTTGGGAAGTGGCAGTCCCAGAATCGTGCTGACAGACGTCCATGTGGCGCAAAATGCCCGCTCGGCGGAAGTGTAATAATAATAATACATTTAATTTAGAGGCGCCTTTCAAGACACCCAAGGTCACCTTACAGAGCATATAGTCATCATAAATCGTTTAAAAACAAGACATTGTGGAAAATAAATAAATAAATAAGTAAATATAATAAATAAAAAAATAAAACAAAAACAAGACAAAACAAACAAACAATCAAAACAGTGATTAGTTAGACGTTGTGTGCGAGTTTGAACAGGTGAGTTTTGAGTTGTGACTTGAAGGTTGTAATGGTGTCTGACTGTTTTATGTGTTGGGGGGAGGGAGTTCCAGAGCCTGGGTGCTGAACAGCTGAATGACCGGGCATCCATTGTAGTGAGTCGTGATGTGGGGATACATAGTAGTCCAGCAGAGGTTGAGCGGAGGGAGTGTATTCTTGGAGGAGGTCGCAGAGGTAACTGGGGGCTAGGTTGTGGAGAGCTTTGTAGGTGAGGAGTAGGGTTTTGTATTGGATGCGGTAGTGTACTGGGAGCCAGTGAAGTTGGATGAGGACAGGGGTGATGTGGTCAGATGATTTGGTGCGGGTGATGATCCGGGCGGCTGAGTTCTGAACAGTGGTGTATAAAGTACTCAAAAGCCATACTTAAGTAAAAGTACAGATACCTTACTGGAAAATTACTTAAGTAAAAGTAAAAGTCACCTTTTAGAATAGTACTTAAGTAAAAGTATTAAAGTATCTGATCTTTACTGTACTTAAGTATCAAAAGTACTTTTCTGATTAAATGTACTTAAGTACTGAAAGTAAAAGTACAAGTAACCGTTATCGAAACTCCTCCCTATAACTGCCCTCGTCCAATCATGCCTTAGCACTAACTGGCTAGATAGATACCTCGCCAGAGATGGAATAAGAATAAATAATCTTTATAGGTTATTAGCTAGCTTGAAATATTATATACAAATATTACCCAGCGGTGAAAGAACCTTACTAGTTTAAAATGTTGTGCTGGTGGTATTTATTTTGAGGTCGTGAAGTTTCTAATTTTTTGATTGAGACCTGTATGATTTTGCTCCGATTATTGTTGTTTCCCCTTCGTTGTTGATCTTTTTTTAAAACATCCTTCCACTGCATATTGCAGTCCATTTTGCCATGATCTGGATGCTGTCGCGGAGTTACTCCAAAAAAAAATCACTGACACTGACAGATATCGTAGCCCGACCTATTATCCCGCAAGCGCTGGTACACGTTACTTAATATTGATTTTGGTGTCATCCAGGATCGCGGATTTTCGGAAAACTAAAGTCCCTGCCCAAAAAGGGTATTTAAATTAGCTTTGTAGCAAAAATGGCACATATACAGCGTATTGAAGTGTATAAGATAGTGTTGTAATACTGCGTGTACAAACCAGCCTGATACAAATAGTAGAATTTTGATAGCCCTTGCCCTCGTCCTAGCCATGCATTTGTGTGTTGACAGTCATAGGAGTTTTGATCGACGTAGCAACAGTAACTAAGCAAGGGGGCTTTGCGAACGTGCGCTGGGACAGCTGATTCGCCAAACAGGCTCGCAGTCTGTGTTCTACCACAGTCCCCGACGTTATTCTCATATCTCTCATGATTCTTTTTTTTTTTTCTAAAGATGAGTTGATTTTGTAACGAGTAACGAAGGTTTCAAGGGAAATGTAGCGGAGTAAAAGTATCCGTTTTCTTCGCAAAATGTAGCGAAGTAAAAGTAAAAGTACAGAGAAATATAAGTAGTAAAGTAAAGTACAAATATCCAAAAAAACTACTTAAGTACAGTAACGAAGTATTTCTACTTCGCTACTATACAACACTGGTTCTGAATGATCTGCAGTCTGTTGATGAGTTTGGTGGGGAGTCCGGTGAGGAGGGCGTTGCAGTAGTCTATGCGTGATGTGACAAATGAGTGAACTAGGATTTCAGTGCTGGATTGGGTCAGTGATGGGCGGAGTCTGGCGATGTTGCGGAGGTGGAAGAATGCAGTCCGGGTGATGTTGTGAATATGGGGTGCGAATGAGAGGGTGTTGTCCAGGATGACGCCGAGGCTCTTGACTTTGGAGGAGAAGGGTACTGGGAATCCATTGATGATTATGAGTGGAGCTGGGGTGTGTTGTGATTTAGTGAGGGTGGATTTGGATCCGATGAGCAGGGCCTCGGTCTTGTTTCCATTGAGTTTCAGGAAGTTCCTGCTCAACCAGCTCCGGATCTCTTCCAGGCACGTGATGAGGGAGGTGGGGGGGATGGCAGCGGTGGGTTTGGTGAAGATGTAGACCTGTGTGTCGTCAGCGTAGCAGTGAAAATGGACCCCATGGTGACGGAGGAGTGTGCCCAGCGGGAGGAGGTAAGTGGTGAACAGGAGTGGACCCAAGACTGACCCCTGGGGGACACCCAGTGAGACACCTGAACACCCAGACTTGTGGTTGCTTAGTTGAACAAATTGTTGATGGCCGGTGAGGTAGGATGTAAACCAGGAGAGTGCAGCACCAGTAATCCCAATGCCAGCCAGGCGGTCCAGGAGCAGAGGGTGGGAGATGGTGTCGAATGCTGCGCTGAGATCGAAGAGGATGAGAATGGTGAGTAATCCAGAGTCGGCTGCAAGGAGGTAAGGTGATCAGAACCAAAGACCAGTGCTGATAAAATATAATTAAGTACTACTACGGGGATCACAGCTGATTTTTTTCTAACATAAATAGTAAAATACAATTACCTAATAAAAAACATTAAATTGATTGAATTCAGCAAAATGTGTATCCAAGCTGCTTTAAGTTTTTTTTAATATATAAAGGTTGTGTTGTGGATTAACCGAGATATAAAACACTTAGACTAATTCAAGAGAGAGAGTAAAAGAAATCGAGGGGTCCGGAGCAAGTATCGACAAAAGACTTTATCGTGAAGAAAAACAACAACGATAACACTACTGGATCACCGGTCCCAGCTTCTTTTTATACACACATACATACATCAGTTCCTTTGTTCGAGGTTTCCGCCCACAACAATCCTTGTCTAACCACATCTTCAACAAAGTGATTTAGAACACAAGTCTGAGGTCAGCATGCATTTACCCCGTAGCCAAGATGACCCAAGGCAAAAGGCTGAGGTCAACATGCCTTAACCCCGTAGCTTCCTGCTCATATCATGTGTCCCACCATCTGTTCTGACCCCAGGCTCACAGGTATCGTGTCTTCTACCATTAAGATATAAGGCCTAATAATAATCATAGTTTACCATAGAATATACTCATTAATTTCTACCACAGTTGCTACTGTTTGTTTATTTATTAAATATAAATTAACCCTATTCCCTGTTTTTTACTGTGTAAAATTATTAAAACCAAAGATCTCTGAATGGGTAAAATGTATAGCTTTTATGGAACTTTGATCTTCCTCATAGAATACAATTAAATACTAGGGAATAACAGCTGATTTTACTCCATCCAAATATAGTAAAAAAAACAATTAATAAAAACATAAAATGTATTGAATACAACTCAATGTGATTCTAAACTGCACAAAGTATTTTTTATTACATAAAGGTTGCTATCTTTTATCTATTGAATATTAATTAACCCCAGTCCCAGTTTGTACAGTGTAGCCACCCTACGTGGTCCCAGTGTTATCTAACGTAAACCCTGGGCCGGGGGTTGCCACGACAGATGTCATAAAGGGGGAGACATAGCAGTGACTTATCAGTTGGAGCCTTTGACCCTCGACCACCCCAAGGGGGTCAGGGAAAAGGCACCACAGAATGAGAAACAGAATGTGAAAATAGAACTTTCCCATTACACAGACCTATCTTTGCTCTGGGCCCGGCTCTGGTGCCATCACGATCAGTGGTACAACCTTTATCCATGGCATACCTGGAACTGCATTTGCTTTGGTTTGTTTTTTCTTTAGTACATTTACATTGAGGGCATATTACAGATGATTTTATCCAAGGTGACTTGTCCATGAATACATTCACACACCGACTGCGGAGTCGTCAGGAGGGACATTTACATGTGTTCCTCATGTGACGTGTTACAAAAGTTGTGCCTCCTCGTTTACGTATAAGTGGCCACTCCAAGGCTGACTCACGTCACGGTGAGAGGAAACGCCCTCCCATGCTTCCTCGTCTGAAGATTTAGAATGTATATTCTGAAGGCTTAAATTAGAGTTAAGGTAATCCTTTGCCCGGTTAAAATCAGACACTACCAGCTTTAGGATTATGACCGTATATGCCACAGACAAATAAACTGGCATTGTTAACTATTACAAATTAATGTTTTACTGTTTAAATGAATATTGCTTTCACAGGGCTCATCTCTTAAACCCATGTGTTGAGTCATGGTGATTTAAGATCAGGTTAATAAACAAGGCGATGAATGGATTTTTTAAGGAAGACCTCACTTCATATAACTAATGTGTAATATGTAACTTCATGTAACTGATGTTTAATATGTAAACCTTTAGTACGTAATTCTTGGATTACTATATGAAATGTATCATGGATATCGTGGGCGTGAACGTCCGAAGGCCCGTTAATCAACCTGATCTTAAATCGCCATGACTTACCACATGTGTTTAAGAGATGAGCCTTGTAAAAGCAATATTAATTTAAAGGGTAAAACATGCATTTGTAATGGTTAACAATACCACTTTATTTGTCTGTTGCACAGTCATAATCATAAAGCTGGTAGTGTCCGATTTTAACCGGGGTATGGATTAGGTTAAGGAGTGGAAACCGCAGGAGGGCCAGACGTCTCTGTAAGGGGCCACCTAAACGTAAATGAGGCGTCGGGGGTTCATCGGAATGCAGGCATTTGTTGACCAAGGAAGGCCAGGTAATATCAATACAGTGTTTAACATTTGGCTCCATTGTGGCAATATTTAGCTTATATTCTTGCATACTTAAAGTTAACCTTACTTATACTTAATATCTAAGTGAACTGAGAAATAGACTGATGTCATTGACTACAGAGGGATATCTGTCTGAGTGATCGTCGGTCATCCCAGGAACCTCTGAGGTGTTATGAACTGACGCTCTTCTCTCTCTAGCAATATTCCAAAATTTGGCTGAGAAGCATCCAATATTTTCCACCATAAGGCAAGAGCATAATATGTTCTATTTTTGTTTTGGTGATCAGAAAGTTCTGTTGTTGGCTTATGGTCTGAGATTCTCACGAGAATCAAGACAGTTTAACCATAATAGTGGCACAAGACCTCTAGGGAAGGGTCCCACTTTGGTGGTCAACACATCCAGCCAGGTGAGACGGGAGCTATAAAAGCTACGGATGAACAAGGCAGTGGGTCCAGACAACACTAAGTGTTCCAACACCTCTTCAACCTCTCTCTGAGGCTTAAAGGTCCCATGACATGCCACCAGGTGTGGTGTGATTAGCCGTTAGAAGCATGGACATATTATAGAATGGACACCGGATTCCAAAATGGCGCCCATTCATTCCTATGTAAACTGCTCAATGGCGCAGGGTAACATCAAGGAGAGATATGCTTCTGCATCATTGTAGCCTAGCCACGCCCTAGTTTATGTTGTACCGGATGCAGAAATATTCTTGTTTTTTAGCATTGCTGGCATTGTAGCATTAGAAGCGAGAGGTCTGAGCGATCGCAGTCGCATTGTTTACCAACCATGGAAGTATAAGTTACTAAACCCCTCGATGATTCTCTATATGTTTAACAATTATTATTTTTGATTAGTTTGCCCCTTTTGACTTTATAAGAAAAACACCTTGTATATACCTTTTTGTATTTTAAAACCATATATATTTCTGTTTCTGAAACGAGAATCAAATGCCAAATATATACACAGACCCAACAGCTGGTGTACCTAGGGAACTCACTGATTCAGTCAAGATGTTAGGAAGCAAATTAGTCTGAAATGACCCCACATGGTATCAGAGACCTATTATGTGTGGGTGCCATACATAAGACAGATATGATGGTTGCAGCCCCACGTCAGGTTTAAAAAACAAGTAATACTGAAACTGAATCTCAAACTTGATCCTGAAATGCATTTAACATGAAATATTGTACAGTGAGAGGGCTGTGGCAGCAATTGATGGAGGAGACAGTCAGGTGTGCAGGAACACAACAACAGGAGTATGATGGACAGGGGTCTGAATGCAGAAATACAATTGTGGGAATTTTTTTTATTTCAACATTCTGAGGAATTCAGGCCTACTGTAGTCCTATGTCAATACGTTTAAAGATGTCTAGGATAGTATAAATGATAACTGTAAATGGCAGGTGTACATTACTTTTGATGGAGCCATAATGTAATATTAATAATAATGATAATAAAATGCATTTTATTTATGGGAACTTTTCAGGACAATTAAGCACACCTTACATGTATAATTAATAAAAGATTAAAAACACTTGGGTGGAGTTTCCAGTTTCTGCAAACAGAAGAGAAGGGGTTTAATTAAGGCTTAGTGTCATTAATAAGATAAACTGTGACAAACAATCACTAACAATCAAAAACATATAAAAGGCCTGTCTTAGTTTAAAGCCCACTCACCACGTCAAGGTGCAGGCCAAGAGTAGGAGAACAAAGACTCACATCACAAACTCAGACAGTCACAACATGAAAAAAACATATAAATACATGAAACATGCAGATAAATACGAGACCATAGACCCACATCACAAACTCAGACAGTCACAACATGCAAAAAACATAAATACGTGTAACATGTACATAAATATGAGACCATAGAACCACATCACAAACTCAGACAGTCACCAGTGTTGGGAAAGTTCACTTTCTACGTGAAGGAGTTCAAAGTTCAGTTCACAAATTTTAAAACGAACTACTTCAGTTAAACGTTCATAATTCAAAATGTTGAACTAAGTTCATAGTTCCAAAAAATGAACTAGTTCATAGTTCTTTTTTTCAATATGTTGCTGTGAGCTATTATTTTCTTTCGGTATTTTGAACATTCAGCCCCCTTTGTGGTTTGTCTAGGATGAAATAGAGTGGTTGAATCAACTATCGTAGCGAAATACCGTTTCTATCGTGTTTTATTTCACATTTGAGCATTTTGTAAATCCCATGGATTTCTGTTGGAAGGCTCATTGCTCGTTGGCCGGAAACGGAAAGGGGAGGTGTTCATGTTTGGTTGTAGTCTTTTTGCTCGGCTCTAGCCCTGCTGTTGAGACGGAGAACCGAGCGAAAAGACTACAACCAAACGTAAACAGCCCCCCTTTCCGTTTCCGGCCAATAAGCATTGATTCTAGGAGGTATTCTAGTCCGCTGAGCTATGAGCCAGAGGGCTAACGTTATGGATTGTACATATTTATAATTTGAAATTCGTCTCAGCCTTTATACCACAGATACTCTAGGGTCTATAACATATAACCGCGTTGTCTGATTACAGTTTAATTCATTTTTCACATTTAACAGCTCTCGTTTTGAAGAATAATCACTGCGCCATTCGTTTCAATTGGAATCGCGACGGTCTATACTTTCAACATAAAGTGTACATATTTATAATTTGAAATTCGTCCCAGCCATTATACGACAGATACTATAGGGTCTATAGCATATAACCGTGTTTTCTGATTACAGTTTAATATAACAGTAAGCTGACAACACTGCAACTGCAAACAACACAGCCTTCTGAGCGTGCATCCGCTGTGTTGATAAACAAATAACCCCCCTATTGAATGAAGTTAAACCAAGTGAGCGTGCCGTTCACAGACACCAGAATGAACGAGTTCACAGTAACGTTCATCAGGCAGTAATACAGTACGTTCAGTTCACGTTCGCCCAAAATATGAACGAGTTCATGAACTATCGTTCATGAACGCGTTCAGGCACAACTCAGACAGTCATAACATGTAAAAAAAAACATGCTTACTCTCCTCTCCACGTTCTATGTAGCTGTCCCCCCAAAGTAAAAAAAAAAAAAAAAAAAAAAAAAAAAACGTTGTTAAAATTGGGGGTGGGAGGATTTTTGTAATAAAAGCTTTCTTATTGTAACACTTTTTGTTCAAGTCCTATTTCTTACACATGCAGCCATTTGGACACCATTTTATGATAGCTGATAACCAAGGTACACACTGTAATATTATAATCAAGAGGACATACAGGCAGTTCAAATAAAAATAGATATAACTTTATTGATCTTTGGACTTTAAATATGAATGATTGCTCCATATGACACCAACAACATAGTAAATGAATGTAGGCCTAGAAAAAATACAGTTCAATGTTATTGCTTAAGAAACATATTTCTTCCAACTAACTAGTTACGATCAATAATGCAATCAATAACTTATGTACAAATAAATGGTTACAATATCAACCAGCAACAAAAAAATTTGCGGAGACACATTCCTCCTCCCCACTTGTATTGGAGTGAACGAGAGTATCTACTTCTGGGCCCCATGAATTGGGATTCCCGTCCACAGCCCGCTAAAACGACTGCAATAACAGGCTTGGCCGCTGAGCACTGGTGGATCGCGGAAGTATGCACTGTTCCTGGGGGCTTGGTTAGAAGCCGTTTCGAAAATCTGCCCCTTATGACATCACAGGTGGGCGTGTCCACCTAAATGTGTGCTGGATAGAGCAGTCTACCATCCTACCCAGTGGACTGTAGCAATTGTTGCTCATCTATCCGTCACACATCTAGGTGGACACGCCCACCTGTGATGTCATATGGGGCCGATTTTCAAAACGGCTTGTAACGGCTAATCCAACCACACCTAGTGAAATGTCATGGGACCTTTAAGAAGTTGCCCCAGCTGTGTAAGACATTCTGCATGTTCCGATGCCTAAGATTGGAAGACCCGGTACACTCATGCTACACCCCAGTGGTACTGATCTCACATGTGTTCATGCGTTCAATATTGCTATTTTGATTCCCAAGAATGCCGCTAGAGGCTTTAATCAGGTACTGCATACTGTGAACTAAGTTAAGGTGAATTTATTCTTTGCCGTTGAAAAACGTACACAATGCATCAATATGTTCTGCAGAACAGAGACTAAAATGTGTCGAGCCCGACAGTCTCTCCGTCCGTGAGTTAGCTGCCTGACTGCCCTCCACGTCAAGTCTGAGCTCCACACATGATCACAAACAACAATATACTGTTGGTTACTCCTTCTTCAGGACCTCCTTCGATCTATCTCCTCCTGCTGTTCTTCTCCCCTGTCCATGAACCTGGCCTGAGACGCAGCTGGTTCCTTATCAAGAAGGAAATTCCGGAACTGGAACACTCCCTTAAACAAAGTTGTTATTCAACCTTGTATGCCATCAAGGCTGCCACCCACTTCGGACAGTCAGACCACATCTCCGTGTTCCTCTACCCATTTTACTGGCAGCTCCTCAAACAGGCCCCTCCAGTAAGTAAAACTGTTAAAGTATGGAACGAAGAGACTGATCTTGTGCTGCAGGACTGCTTTAACAGTCCTGACTGGGATTTGTTTAAGACTGCTGCTGTGAGAGAGGACTGTACTGTGGTAACTGGCTACATCTGCACATGCATAGACAATATTGTCCCCACTAAGTGCTGCAAACCCAAACCAAAACCCCTGGATTAACTGTGATGTACGGTCCATGCTGCGTGCCCTCTCCACTGCATTTGCCTCTGGTGACGCTGAAGGCTACAAAAAGGCCAGATATGACCTACGTAGATCCAACAGAGAGGCCAAGAGACAGTACAGAGTGAAGCTGGAGGGATAGTAAACCACCGCAGATCCACGGCGCATGTGGCAGGGCCTGCAACACATCACAGACTACCAGCAGCAGAGCAGGGGGGTCACAACCAGCCAAAGCACACTGCCAGATTAGTTCTACGCTCGCTTTGACGACCTCAATACCAACAGAGGGATTCTACCAACAGAGGCAGCACAGAGCTCTTCACTCACGGTGGCATCAGCTGAGGTGTGCAGGGCGCTGAGGAGAACGAAACCCCGGAAAGCAGCAGGCCCTGACAACATCCCGGGCCGTGCACTGAGGGTCTGTTCAGCGGAGCTGGCTGAGGTGCTAACAGATATTTGCAATCTGTCCCTCTCACAATATTCTGTGCCCACCTGCTTCAAGAACACCACCCTTGCGCCCCTCCCTAAGAAAAACACCATAACCTGCTTGAATTACTACCTTCCCATCGCACTCACTTCAATTGTGATGAAGTGTTTTGAGAAGATTATCATGTCCCATATTAAAAAGACCATCCCGGACACCCTGGACTCCCTAATTTGCGTACTGTCGGAACCAGCCCACTGATGACGCAGTAAACACCACCATCCACACAGCTCTCACACATCTGGAGAACAAGGACACGTATGTTCGAATGCTGTTTATCGACTGCAGCTCAGCATTCAACACGGTCCTCCCAACCAGACTGGCTGAGAATCTCCTCATCCTCGGACTAACACCTTCCCTCTGCAGCAGAGTTCTGGATTTCCTCACAGACAGACCCCAGACAGTCAGAGTTGGTACCCGGACATCAGGCACAAGGACGGTGAGCACAGGGACCCCCCAGGGCTGTGTGCTGAGTCCTCTGCTGTACACCCTCTTCACCTACGACAGTGCCTCCACCCAGCGCAACACCACCATCATCAAGTTTGCGGATGACACTGTAGTGTATTTTAACCGAGATATAAAACACTTAATTTAAGAGAGAGTAAAATAAATCGAGGGGTCTGGAGCAAGTATTGACAAGACTTTATCGTGAAGAGCAACAACAACGATAACAGCCGGGTGGTCAACAGATTCCAGCCTCTCCTTATCGGGAACTGCACGGTACAGGAAAGAAAGGCTCTCCAACGTGTGATTAAAACTGCACAATACATCTGTGGAGCAGCCCCCCCATCACTTCAGGACATTTACAACAACCGAGTCACAAAGAGGGCACACAACATCACCAAGGACACTACACACCCCCAGCACACACTGTTCACCCTGCTACCATCTGGCAGACGCTACAGGAGCGTGAAAGCAAGAACAACCAGACTTAAAAACAGTTTTTATCCACAGGCCATCAGGCTGCTGAACTACTCTATCAAACACTGTCTTTGCACTATATTCAATACTGTGAACTATATTTCTTATCAACTGTGAACTACATTTGCACTATGTGCTTATCTAATAATAATATATTCAATATCCAATGTATGTATTCTAACTTCTTATATTTCAATGTCTTACAGTGCCTTCTGCTGTATGCGAACATTGCACATGCTAAACAGCACTTTATATTCAATTATATTTAACCGTTTTTGTTTAACTAAATTCTGCTCTTTGTACAGATTTTTTTTTGTAGTTTAGTTTATTTATCTATTTATTTATTTATTTTAAGTATATTTTGTGTGAAGGGAACTTGTAAATTTAGAATTTCATTGCCCAGTGCAAACTATGTTTCCATTGTGTATATAGCAATAAACATCTTGCATTGTATCTTGTATCTTGCATCAATCCCCACACTCATCTCACAACCTCTTTGTCTAAAAATAACCTTTCTCACATTGCTAGAGCAAATGGGCCTTCTAAGGCCTGGCTATTCTATGAGTTTAGAGCTAACCTTACAGCATTGCAAAAATTAAAATCACCAATAAGTATTGTTACTATCATGACATACAAACATAGATATTGCTACAGCATAGCTTTTACTACCGGATTGATTTTACTTATAAAAGTACATAAATACATTCTTCCCCAACATTGTCATGAAGATCTTCGGGTTCTTTGCTGGGGTATGCTGTGGAGGTGGTCACAAGACTGGAGAGACCAACAGACTAAAAAGCTGACGAGGAAGACCATCTCTGTTGTTGGGCTACAGTTGGACAGTCTGGAGGCAGAGGAGGAGAGGAGGAGGAGGGACAAATTCATGTCCATCCTGGGCAACCCCTCCCATCCCCTCTATGAACTTTGGCAGATGGGGAGCCCCTTCAGCCACTGATTCATTTCCCCCAGGTGTAAGACTTTGTGCCGGCAGCCATTAGGCTGTACAAATGTGCCTGATGTATGTTTGTGTTTTGTGTATGCATGTATTTATGTATTTGTGCATATATGCATGTGTATGTGTATATACTTGATCACTGGGCACCGTTTAACATTGCATTACTGGGCCTCTTCGTCATTTAGACGGTCTATTCCGTTAGTCCTTACGATAGCATCTATTTATGTTTTCCTTAGCACTCATTTGTATTTTTATGTATTTTATATCCCGTCTTCCACTGCTGCTGGGCTGCTGCAACTAAAGGAATTCCCCCTCCATGGGATTAATACAGTTTTAATCTATATGTTAAGTATATTCTGGTTATATTTACTATAAAGTATGGTCAAATTCTCGCATAACTTCCCTACAATAACCTTCACCGGTGTATGTTTGGAATTCTAAGACTTCCTGGGCGATCCACTGATAAAATACATCCTCATATAGTTCCTTGTATGAAGTTGTCCCTCCAGATTGCAGATATGCTATACTCTGGGCTGGTTTGGTTAATAAAATAAGAAAACAATAAATAGAAAGATGGTCATAGCAAAAACAAGGATTTATTGCAATTGTGCACAACATACATTCAATATTAATTAGCAATATATCAACATTGCATATTTTGCATGCAAAAAAAGAGATGTAAAAAACAATGAGAAAAATACAAATTTGAAATATCCACAATGTCGCTAGAAAAATAAATGTGTCCTTCAAAGCAAACACGGTAACAAATGCCTAACATATCCATGAGAAAGAAACCTTTAATACTTTTATTCACCCCAAATCAGTCACAATATTCCAGACTTTTCCTTTTGGCATTTGTCTTAAGACTCTTGGAAGGTGGACTTGCACTGCAGGGCGACATTAGAGGACGTGAGAAGACCGTGCTTCTTATCTGGAATACGAGCCCATCCAGCTGAAGGAGAATTCATCAGCATTAAGGGTTGGTCAGTACATGCAATAGCCAGGCGAATACTGCATAAAGAAAGACACTGATGCTGTATTAGGTTCTTTGTTCTTAATTTCCCATCTGGGATCGATAAAGTTGTATCTAAAAGAGCAGAGACGCACATAAACGCAATCTAAATTGTAGTTAAATTTCTGGTACTTGTTTTGAAGTTCCAATGTGCGGCACTAGTAGACAATAAGTCAGATAATTGCATTTTTTGGTCTTTTCACTGGTGACCAACAATAAGACGATAAGGGTTCAGCAGAATTACAACTGCCATATGTTTTGAATTGAGCAGGGAACAAATAAGAAATGATAGGAATTACTTTACCTATTGATTTTTGGATGGTGGTCTTCAAACCATTGTTCATAGCAGCACCTTTGGAGGCATCTAAAATAAGACGTTGATTGTTTAGAGGAAATTATATTTAAAAAAAATTGTTATTCTTTGCAACATAGATGTGTCTTTACAAGAAAACGATGGCAGCTTAGAAATGCTGTCATTGAAACAAGGCTGGCCTTGTTGCCCCATTGATTCACCAAAGGCATAGAATAACCATGTGGTGACTTACCCAATGCAGAAGCCCTCTTGTCCTTTCGGCGTCTGGGTCCAGCTTTGATTTCCAAGTGGTGGCGAAGCAGACCTAACCTCAATCCTCGGTTCTCCTTCCGCCGCATGTCAGGAACTTTTAGCGTTTTAGATATACTTCTACTATTAACTAGCCGTTTCTTTGTCACACTATTGTTTGGCATTTGTGTCGTTTCAAGTGGGAGGACTTCTGCATGGGCCTTCCTCCTTCCACGTTTCTTGCCAGATCCTAGGGGAAAGGTTTGCTCAGGGGAAGCGGGAAGCCTCTCCATGTCTATGAGTTCAGCCTCTACAGGAGCATTGGTGGCCGAGTTAGAGTTCTGATGGATATCCATCAACCTAATGGTTCTGCTTTTACCATTTTTTATTGTTATAGGTAGATAACTGTTTCTCCATTCCTCACAAATTCTGTCTCTGACTGAACAAATCGTCAGCGTAACGACAGATGGAGGTGGATGCGGAAGTCCTGAATACCACTGACTCGAAGAGTGACTCTTTCCGCGGGGTCCTGAAACACCACTCCTATGTTCTGTGCTGCCAAATAAGGCAAGTTTCACAGTCTTTTCTGCAGCAGTTGTGGAGTCATCAGCAACGACCTTTTCCTTGATTAAATTGTTTGAGGTATCTTTAATAGCAGGCTGATAGACAGATGTGACCGGCTCTTCAAATGGCAATATCTTTCCTATTGTCCTTCTACGTTTTCTACTGAGCCCAAGTCTCATTTTAAGGCTTTGAGGACAGGCATCCTTTTGGTCCACTGTAGGAGAGAGCCTGTTTGGACCAGCTGTGAGATGTGAACCAATGGACTTCAAATCATGTTTGTCGCCGTTTGATTGTTTCTGTGCAATAGTCAGTATAGCCTTTGGTGTAGACGTATGGTCTTCACTTGATTCTGCGATGGGATGCTTAGCGCACACAGCTGTATGATCTTCATCATGATCTTCTGCTTGTTTTGGGTCAATATTTAGTGTCTCTCCTGTGCGTACAGGCTTCAACTCTTTATTGAAATTATCTTCAAGAGCTGTTGTTGAGATGGATCCTTTGATGCTCCTCAGGATATTAATAATCTCGTCTTCCTCATTAAAGTCCATGGTCGAGGGAGGGGTAATAGGCATATTGTCATACCCTTTTTGTGGCACCTCAAATTGTTTGGTCAAGTCAACGATTTTGCTCCCCTTCGTTGAATTTGAACGCATAGGATTCAGAGACACTTCAATAATATTCTCCTCCTCACTGGGTTCCAAGTCACCTGTCGAAATGACACAGGGCTTGTTGGTTTCTGACAGTGACTTGCACGAGCACTCGAATGAAGGTTCTTTCCCTAAAATCTTCTCTATCCACCTATTGATGCAGCAAAACTCCTCCATACTAGTCCGTTCCTCAGTTGTTGAAAACTCATTGGATTTGAACTCAATCAAACTAGACCCATTTTTCAGTTGCTCAAAGACGATCCGGGCCTGATCAGGATGCATCGTTTCTATTTCCAGGAGGTCCAATGGATCACTCAGGTCCACTGTTAATGCTTCATCAGGAACTATGGATAGGGTACATTTGGTTTGGAGAATTGACTTAGCTGCCTCTACAACATCTAGAGCAGGTGCAATTAGAGGCACATTTTCAATTGCCATTTCCTTCACAATATCCACAGGAATTACACATTTTGTCTCCATTGGGTTCGTCTCAGTGTTGCATTTGCTTTCACCATTCTTCAACGACGAGGGGAAGCCAAACTCGTTATCAATGTCATCCAGCTGCCTGTTAACATTCAACCACGGGGACACATAAGGAGACTCAAAATGGACACCATCGTCTTCAAGTACAGTGCACTTTTCTTTAACCCTATCCCAGTTTTTGCTATCTATGTGTGACAGTATAGTCGAGTCGTGTGTGTCCTTGCAAAAGTCGATCACCCCAGTCATTAGCTCTTTGTAATAGTTTGTTTTGATCAGACTCAATGCTTTTTTCGGATCATTATCCCATAGGTGTTTTATTAACTGGTCTACAACCGCATTTGAATGACAAGGTTTGATCATTTCAATTCCGGTAGTAATTTCAACTAAAGCAGTCAATTGTTTATGTGTCCATGTCCTTACAGGAACTACGCTCAACAGCCCAACATCATCCGTTTCAGACTCTCCAACCCCACTTTTTGGGATTTCTTTACCGTGGCTTGAATCCAGGGTCACGGATTGATGAGCTTCAGACTCCTTCACATTTCCTTTTGGTAGCAGTGAAGAGGTCACTGTCCCATCATCGGTAGGCTCTATGTTGGCATTTGGTGGGTGTTTTTGGTCAGAGCCTGAACCGTCTTTTTCCGAACCGTCAGATTCAGGCAAAGGTTGAAATAGATGTGGTAATGCGTTGCCGTCTGTTTGGATGTCGTCAACACAACCATCTATTGAGGTATCTTTCTGGCGACCCATCCTCTCAGGGCAGCTCTGTTTAGCAGCTACTTGGGTGTTTTTTTGCGACAGTGGTTGTACAACCGCCACAGCCTTTTGGCAAGAATAGCTAGGGGGTGGGTTTCTGCCCGGGTTGTTTGGATTAATCAGATGAGTGGCTTGAGGTAGTTGAACATTTTTGACACGAGAAAGACAGCTGGTATACGGAGGTGGGGGCCTGAATACAGGAGAGTTACTCAAAGCAGGGGCCGCCCCTGCACCACTCTGACGTTGCACATGTGTTTGCGACACAGGAAGTTGTACACTTGAGATGAATGTTGTATCAAGGGGAGGCATTGGTTTTCTTGGCATAGTAAAACGTGGTGAAGCCATTCGTGTTGATGCTGTATAGGGGGTTTGAGTTTGGTTCTTTCTTGCACCTTCTTTCTTTCTTGTTGCTTCCACTTGCTTGCCATGTGTGGCAGGGGGTTTCCTTCGGAATGTAGATGTTAATTCTGTATTTGACTCCCTGTGCCCTCCTCTATTATGTGGCACTGTTTTCTTAACATTTTCTGGAAGGTAATTAAATTTCAGTGGCATTAAATTGTGATTACCAACACTGTTTTGCATGTTTTGGTATGGGTATGTTTCCGTCTGTTCCGTCATCTTTGGTTGTCTCTGGTTTGACCAGTTCCCAGGAAAGGTAGGATCTTGCTGAGTGGTCATTTGACATGCACTTACTTGCCATTGACGGGGAAAGTTTCTTGTCTGTGCATCATCATATGCAGTCTTTTGGTTTGAGTTCCCATTTACATAATTATTCTGAAGGGGTTTATACCCTGGGTTTGTTGTTAACTGCTGATAAGTTATTGTGGTTTGCTGACCATAGCCAGGATTGAACTGAGCACTTTGTGAGTCATTGACCTCTGCATATTTTGGGTAAGTATTTGAGTAGCCTGCCTGACTCCAGAATTGTTGATGCTGTTGTGAATTTTGCTGGACTTGATTATTTTGCTGAACATACATCCAAAGAGTGGAATCCATTTTGCCTTGATCGTGTGTCCAGGAATGTTGAAATCCTTCTGGAAGAAATGGAACGCAAGGACATTTAATTAGTGCGGTGACATTGATACTTGAACAGCATTCCTTGGCATGATTTCATGTAGGATAAGTCTGTGTAAAATCCGGAACATATACTGGTAATGTGCTCAGTGACCTTGAGACCGGTCCACTGACAGTTATCCCGTGGTATTATAAAAACACAATTATTCATTCATTTGTAAAATGCAAAAAAAAATTAACAGAGGTATCGAAAATAACAAGGAAGTGATTTCTCAGATAAAGCGATCAGATAACTAGATTAGAGGATGCCTACATAGAGCTGGGCGATAAAACGATAACGATATGTACCACGATAGACACGTAATCAATAATATCAATAGAAAATGTTTTCTGGCCACGGTTTTACCAGTGTTTCCGCTGGAAGGAATTGGTGCCGGTCATGTGACCGGGAAGTAGGGCTGGGCGATATGGGCCAAAATGAATATCTCGATATTTTTTTACTATATCTCGATACACGATATATATCTCGATATATTTTGAATCTCCTCTAGAGCACATCATAAATGCTCGATTCAACCATGTCTGGCATAATGTTACGTCAGTAATAATTCTAGTATTACTGAAACATAAGTCTGCATGTAGATTACATGAAACAACATATTGTTTAAACTCATCAGTGCTTTCTATTGGAACAATTTAGAACTTGCACATAAGAAAAGGAAAATCACAGCAAGTTAGATTTACCAACACAGCATTTATTCAAACCGTTAATTATTTATTAACAGTTTGAATAATAATTATTATATATACACTGCCAGACGAAGGATCCAGTGCTATTCTTTTTCGAAACCAAATCCTCAGTTTCCATCCTTTTTTCTCTTTCTGGCTGTTGTCACTCACCAGTCGGAGGTACACGCACCTACAGCAGCGCGCCTTCCAGACTACGTCACACACGCGCGTCCATGAGAATCTCGTGGACTCGCAATGGGCGGGGGGAGTGAGTTTAGAGAGCCACCGGAAATAGCGAGAGAAGGGAACGCTGTGCGTTAAACAAACCCCGAGAAGCCCAATCCCTATGAGAGCTCCCCACGCTACGGCCATCAGGAGGCGCACAGAGCTTTTATCCGTGATATTATATAACCAATTATATTATATTATATTATATATTATTATATATAGAGCTCCGGGAGTCGCAAACGGCAACAATCACTTTCTCCTCCGTGCTGCAGTTCACCCCGGACTGCACTGCACCGAGTTTGACGGTTGAACGCTGGTTGGCTGTTACGTTACACATGTCACTCAGTGGCCACGCTGTTGAACGCTGATTGGCAGATACGCGTCTCTACGTTCACTTTGTATGAGATCTTGTCGCCCCGTCGCGTGAAAGCACAACGAGTATGCCGGCGGCGGCAAAAAGAAACATTGCGTCCCAATTTATATTCGATGTTCGCGATATGGGCATTTTATACATCCCCTGGAGAACATCTCGCGATACATCGCATATATTCGATATATCGCCCAGCCCTACCGGGAAGGTTTCATTTAACCGGTCAAATTGGAAAAAAAAAATCGGTCGGATATTGTCCGTGTATATTGCACTTAAAAAAAAATGATAGGCAGGCTATATAGAAGAAGAGGAAGTGTGTTATCATATTTTGATTCGCCATGGTTGTTAAATACCGGTACTTCGCAAAGCTTGCCGCCGGCTTTCGCTAGCTTGCCGCCGTTTAGTTCATAAACTACGGTAGTCTATAGCGATCAATTTGAGCGAGTGGACGAAATGTAACAACTTATTTATTTTATCACATAGGCTACGCTACAATCAAAACCCTCATTGTTTTACTTGAATTGGCAAAACAAATTACCACTGTAGCATATTTAAACACAATTCAAATGAACACATTCAAAAGTATTTCTGCTCAATTTAAAAGGTTGAATCTCCTTGTGACTGAATGTGTGTATACAGCGCTCATGCTGTATGCGCGCAGGGTTGATGCGCTCCACTTTTTTCTGTGGAGAACCAGCGCCTTGAATATTCCGCATAAAACTAAACCGAATAGTTTTCGCCCGTTTCGGCTCCGTGTGGATGGGGCCTTATTTCCAATCGGTCATATTGACCGGAGACAAGGGAGAGAAGGACCTCCACTTTCCACAATTTTATCTTTCTGGGGAAGAGCTTTGTGTTTGTTATAAAGTTAAGTACCTCGGGCACTTTATAACAGATCAAATGTCTGACGATGACGACATTTTAAGACAGTGTCGTACATTATATGCCCAAGCCAATATGTTGGCAAGAAAATTTCACACGTGTTCTGATCATGTTAAAATACGTCTCTTTAGAGCAGGGGTGTCAAACGTACGGCCCGCGGGCCGGATCAGGCCCGCGAACGGGTTTAATCCGGCCCGCGAGATGATTTTGTGAAGTACAGTATTGTAAAAAAAAAATAATAATAATATTTTTATAAAAATCCTTCCTAGCATTACATGAATTGCATTGACTGGCACTGATTAATTTGTTGTACATTGAACTACTGGACAATTGTGTGTAACTGGAAGTCGCTTTGGAATGTAACGTAAAATGATCTGCTATTTTTCAATGAAAGAAACTGCTGTTCTTAATGTGTCCACTAGAAATCGCAATAGCAATTATGTTAAGCAAGCAAACTTTATACCGGGGCTGAGCAGGGAGCAAGTATAAACAGGTAGTGCAGCTAGCCCGGAGCTACCTTGTCGTTCTGCCTTATGCTACGGCCACACCAACCGCGTTGCTCGCAGTGGATACCGCGAGTACCGCGCCTAACCTGACGCTTGATCGGTGTGTGGTGGTTCAACGCTTCCACCGCGTCACCGCGCCACCGCAGCTAGATGAGTCCATGTCCATGCAAGTGAACGGAGCGTTCCCTCTTCGTCATAACTATCAAACCAAACATCCTTCACATTCACTGAGCAAAAATTATGAAATTAAAATGCACATTTCTCGCTAAAAATGTTTCCATAAACGCATTTAATGGCGTAACTATGTAACTATTTCCACCCAGAATAAAGAAAGATGTCGGCCGTGGCTGCGCTGGAGTCCGAGGTAGGAAACCCAAACGCCGCGTTTGGGTGCATAATAGAGCTTAGATCGGGTTAGATTAAATAATCTCGGATATAAATAACACTAATCGGGTTAAATAACTTCACATGGTGTGTTTCCAGCATTCGTAGTGTTGATCAGCAGAGAAATAGTCCGCCAGGCTGCGTTTACGTGCGTAATTACGTGCAACTTCCGCGCCTAAAGCCCCCAACGCAACGCTTCACCGCGTGTACCGCGCCTAGACCAATGGTTCCCTATGCAAAAATGCCGATTTTCAACGCCCCTACCGCGAGCAACGCGGTTGGTGTGGCCGTACCTTTATACTTCCAACATTATGCGCTTTGGCACTCTCATTGCCCCAAAATGTCTCTGTCAAAAAGACGAAAAGTGGACACAGTGCAGAGTTTTACAAGAAAAATGGTCATCGTCCTTTTTATTTACGGAAGTAAATGGGAAACCTGTGTTTGGTGTGCTCACAGCATGTTTAATTTTACAAAATTATGCCATATTTTTACCGGTCCGGCCCACTTGGGAATAGATTTTCCTCCATGTGGCCCCTAGGCTAAAATGAGTTTGACACCCCTGCTTTAGAGCATATTGCATGCACTCCCCTGTATACTGCCCCCTTATGGGGTAAGAAAAAAATAAATTAAAAAAAATCAAGTATGCACAGACTACAGGTTGCTTACAACGATTGTTTCAGGATCTTACTTAAAAGACCTAGGTGGAATAGTGCAAGTGAGCTATTTGTGAATGCAGGAGTTAACACCTTACAAGCTTTATTGAGGAACCTTATGTACAGATTTATCTTTCGCCTGAATAACTCAAAGAATGAAGTCATAATGCTGCTGTCGAACCCAAGTTATAGCGCAGTACGCTACCAGTCATACCTTTGGAGGCATTGGTATAAGTGCCTTTTATAATTGGTTGTTATGTTTTTATTCTTATTTATGTGTGTGTTGTCTATTTCTTGTATTGTATGTTTTTAAATGGACCTTGAGTCTAATAATAAAAGGATGATGATGATTGCTGTAACACGGGGAATTGGTTAGCCTAGCGATTTTTGTACTTGCACTTGGTTCTATGAACATCTTTACTGTACCGACAGCGATATATTGTTGCACTTCTTATGACAAATGTACTTATGTAAGTCGCTTTGGATTAAGGGTCTACTAAATGCCATAAATGTAAATGATAGAACGTTTCGATATTATTTTTATTCCTCGTTGTAAGAAACCAGAGCAACAAGTCTACTTCTAGCTCCGCTTTGAACCAGAGGTTGCCAAGCAAGGTTGGTTGCACAAACAAAGGCACTCGTCCTCTGGTACCTAGCAACGTATGGAGTGACACGCTAATAGCCAATCATGTAACAGTATCAAGTTTGGTTGCGCCATCTCGTTGTCTCGTGTTCACAGAAACAGCGTGCTGTGAGATGTGAAAGATGAGTACCGCAACGAGCGAGGAAATTGACGATAAAAATGGAAATGTCAGCTCGCCAGTATGGCAGTTCTTTGGATTGTACAAGTCAGACCGTAGTAAGACTAATGTCTTATGCAAGACCGTAGTCCCCACCAAGACTGGGAATACAACAAACTTATTTTACCACCTTAGCCGCCCTCACCCTTTGGAGCACAGCCGTATCAAAAAACCGCCAGCAACATCTGCAAATGCAACGCCGCAAAAGCAGCAGCAGACCACCATGGAGAGGTACTCGGCATCAGTGCCTGATGACAAAGCATCCAAACGCTACAAAGACATAACCCAGGCAGTGGCATATCACATAGCTAAGGATATGCTTCCGCTCAGTACCGTTGAGAAGCCCGGTGTTTCAGTTCAACTCGTGACCGTGTTAACTGGTGACCATCAGCCGAATGCGTCGCTTGTTGTCGCAGTTTTACTTGAATTTCTTCTATGTTTACTAAACACTGCATATATTTAAAAAATGAAATGTTTTTGCACTAAACCTGCAGTAAAAATTATATATTTAGATAGTTCTTCGCGGGTCTCAGGTTTCGATGCGTTTACATTTTACACTTTGCAAATGTTTTTGTAACACTTTATTTTTGTTAAGCACTTTTTATTATTGATAATTGTTAAAGGGACACTGTAAAAATTACTCCCATCTGGTGGTACAATTGTACATTGCATTTAAACTAATAGTGCTCGCTTGTTCAAAAACTACGGTGGGCAGTATGTGCCAAGAAGCTGTGTCATAACATCCACATAACATCAGCACTTGAACAGAGCCTTTCTGTACAGTGAAAAAAAACTTCCAACAAGAAGCATGTTTTCGATAGAACTGAATGTTTCTATTGTTCTGATCGATTAACCTATAACATTGAATTTAGTATGAAAGGCTAGTAAATATGGTGTTTACTTTACTGATGATAGGAAATAAAAACATGAGATATGAGAGCCTGTTATCTTTGCAAAAATTCAAGCAATACATTTATGTTTAGCTTTCAATAACATTGGCAATTTATATTCAATCTCCTCGAAATGGCTGGTTTAAGATCATGAAGGTGATGCTGAAATGGCAGTAAAAATGTTCGGGAACATTCATTTATGCAAAAATTTGTTCTCACGATATATAGACACGGCCTATTGAGAATTGGTCACGAAGGTTGGTCAATTTACAGATCATGGCAGGATAATTTTTTTCTTTACAGTTTCCGACCTGCCAATTGAGACAAGACTTTGGTTTTAGGTCAGATATAATAACTATTATTCTAGTGTAATTATTTAGAAATAGCAATGCCAGCCGTCAACTATTAGAGTGAAATGTGCCGTTTCGAATCGCTTGCGGCTGCCTCTATATGGAGCAATTTAGAATTTAGACATTTTCGGACCAGGGCATTGTGGAAAAGATTCATAAAGCAAGCAATGTTTAACTTTGATAACATTAAGTTAGTCAAACAAGTATAATTTAAATGAGAATGAAGGGGGCTCCTTTGTTCTTTATGGCTGTCATATAGCCCTCCCCCTCTCTTCCGGTCAGGATGAGGTGAGCCAGATAGAGAGGTTCACATCTTTAGGGATCTACAAGGTTAACTCTGTGGGAGCAGAAGATGCAAATCACTAACACTGGATGACTTGTTGTTCCGAGTCTTGCTGAAGTGAGACAGCCTTGATGACAAATATTTCCGGGGGATGAAGAGAAACTTATTTTGAGGACACGTCGGCCAGCGATATATTGGATTTGATATTAGAGCATGATCATGGGAAAGTACAGGCAGCAAAGTTACCAAGGATACATTCAGTGAGACAATGAGTGAACAAGATTCTTATAGGGAAACGTTTGCATTGTGGGTAGGGAATACACAGGTAAGTGGGAGTGACCATTGTGGGGTTTAGGATTGGCGGGAGAGGCCAATTTAACTGCAATACACTATGGGAGAAGTGGACATGTCTGCAAGTCTGCAAGCATGGCTGTAAGAAGGTTAAAGGATTCTACATAACAAAGAAGTCAGTCGATTGGCCTGGCCTTAGTATCAGACATAGTGGCTCCAGTGGGAAAGCAAATATAAACTTTAACATCTCTAAGTTAGAGAGAGGTGAAGGGAAGTATCTTAAAATACAGGGAGAATGTACAGATCCTTTTAATGTGAATAGTAATTATATAAACAAGGTTAATATAATTTGTATATGATTGTATATTATAGTTATGATTGATATTTCCACGACACCGGGTGTGCTCTATCTCAGTGCGAAGCTAGCTCGTCCTGGAGAATCTGATAGTAATTAAAAGAAGCTTTCATCGCTTTGCTTTGTACGGAACCCGCAAATGGACACCGGGGAAAATAAATCAAAATTTAATGTTTCTCGTGAGCACGAGAAAGTATCTGGTGCTCACGGGAAAGTAGCTGGTGCTGTTGGGAAAAATAACCTGATGAGCACATCACATGGACACATTATAATATAGTCAACTCTTGCTCTAACCCAACAACACAAACATGATAATATATAGTCAGGTCAAGGCCGGAGCTGAAGGCCCCATCTCCCAGGCAGGCAGATGGTGGACACTCAGACAATGCACCAGTATCATCTCCAGAACGGGAGAGCCACATTAATTTATCACACAGGAGACATTTTGAGAGCTCTTCCCCGTTAGGAGGAACCAAGAGATACCTCTGCCCACACCAGGGGCCTGAGAGCCACATTAAATTATCACACACGAGACATTTCAGGGGGGCACTCCCCGTTTTAATTTATCACACCGGAGACACGAGGAACTCTCCCCGTTACGAAGCTCTCTCAGGGCCTGGGAGCCAAAACACACAGAACCGCACACACCTCAAACGCACACACCTCATCGAGAGGAGGATACAGCATAAGACTGCATCACACAGGGACTCTTCACCTTCTTCTGAAGCAGACCTTCCACGGAGGCGAAGCTCCAGACGAACCATCAGCGCTGATTAGGGACTTAGACATATTCGATTTCTCACGCTTTATGACTCTGTATAACCGTTGCCACTTTACTTAATAAATCCAAGGTCCTCGTGCCGATAGACTTTATTACCTCTCCGTCTCATTTTATCTGGTCCAGTAGCTAGACAGACCGTTTTTCCCAACAGTGCGCACGGGGAAATATTGTGCGCGCGCGTGCGTGCGTGTGTCAGTTTAGTGAAGTATTGAACAAGTCCGGTTGTGTGTAAGAATAAAGTACCCAGCCTGTCAAGAATCGGTGGCTGCTTCATTCCAACCTATAAGCAGACCCACTGTCGTTCAAAGTGAAGGGTGTTGCCCCCGAGAGAGCATCGGCCCTGGAGGGAACACAGACAGCAGGAAAGGTGCAACTAACCATCTCGTAGTTGGAGGCAGAGCACAAAAGAGTATATGTGATCCAATAATTTGAGATAAAAATAAAGCACATTAATTTGAATGATTTTAGCTTGTGTGTGATTTATCGCGGGCACGGGCACACACAAGCTAAAATAATTCAAATTAATGTGCTATATTTTTATCTCGCACTATTGGAGCGCGGATACTCTCTTGCCTCCAACTACGAGATGGTTAGTGTGCCTTATAGGTCGGAATATGGTCGGAATGAAGCTGCCACCGATTCTTGACAGGCTGGGTACTTTATTCCATGGGCAAAAGTTTGGTCTCAGCTTTGGTAGGGACACTTCAGACGTAACCCCAAATCACTAGACTGCATCATGCTGAACAATAAATACTTTATTAAAATAAAATCTAGATTTACATGTGCACTTATTCACATTTAAAGTACACACACACCCACCCACACAGCCAGTGATATGCGTACGATACTTTCTCGTGCGCTCGACATACTTTTGCGTGCGCTCAACATACTTTCGCGTGAGCACCAGATACTTTCTCATGCTCACGAGAATCATTATTATTTTTTTATCCCATGTCCCTTTACCGGTTCCGTAAATTTGGGATGATTGGAAAGCACTTTATAAATCAAATGTATTAATATTCTGAGTTTATGTTAAGTATATAGCCATTTTATTGTAAATTAATTAAATACGTATGATGAATTAGTACCCAAGTGAATACGCTGGTGCTTGAATATAAACCCATAGCAATAATGTGAAAACCCCAGTCGATAATGTAACAAATTTCTGAGCGCATAATATAATAACACTTTGGTGGCCTAGTGTGAGTGCACGCCAGAGAACAATGGGGCCATTTGAGCACGGTTAGGTGTGAAAACGGCCAACGGCCACGGCCAGATGGCCTAGTGTGAGTGCACCCTTAAAAGCAGTGCCAACATTTAAATATTTTTTAACCATTAAGCAAACGAAAGGCACCAGGCTGATTATCATTTAGGGGGCCACTCAATGACATGCAGAAGAGCCATCCCCAAGAACACACCCACTGACGTGGTGTGAGAAATACAGACTTTCTACTCCTCCTTCACATATAAGGTCATTTACATTTCCTACGGAGAAAATACTACCTCAGGTGTAGTATTATTCAGGAGATTTTCAGGGTACGAATGTGAGGATATGTTGTTCACACATACGGCTCATGTGTCTGAAAGCAGTGTGTGATCATTTGATTAAATTATAAAATTAGTCAATTTATGGTAACGGGTAATTGTTCAATGGAAAGTGTAGCATACTATGCATGCAAATTATTAAATAGCTTTTACTGTTATTCAGGGCTGAAAAGTGCATTGACATTTTAAAATGCAAGGCAACTACTATTGGTTAGTAGAAAATTATAATCATCATTGAGATTAAACATCTCTTCCAGTGTCCTGGCCAAGACAGGCAGCAGTAGCCTACATTCACACTGTGGTGCGTGCGCGTGCGTGCGCGTGCGTGCGTGTGTGTGTTCTAACCGGTGCGTGCATCAATGGCGGAGCCATTATGTTTGAAAACAAAACGTCTTAGCTCGGCTAAGACGTATGTTTGAAAACAAAACGTCTTAGCTCGGCTAAGACGATGTTGAAACAGAATAAAAAGATGCATCATCGCAGCATGATTTAAGATGATCGCGATGAGTTCTGTGCGTCTGCCTCCATGCTGTGGTCAAACCAAAGAAAACTAGTGCGACAGCGGCACCTATAACGCCTCCTGCGAACTTAGAACCTATGTCATATCCTGCCCCTTGCAAGCCCATCCAGTTATCCATATCTCCTCTCTGCCCACATCCTGTTGCTCCACCACACCATATTCTGTCGTTCCACCACACCACATCCTGTTGCTTCACCACACCACAGTCTGTAATGCCACGACATATGGAACACGTCAGCAACGAACATTAGAAGGGACAAGCTAGGGGTCGCTCCAGAGGCCGTTGTATAAAGGGAGAGTGGTACCATGTTGACTCAATGTTTCCCCACACTTATTTAATTAATATAGCATGCATAGGCAAGATAATAATTCCATATCATTAAATGTAAGAGTTAATTTCTCCCATGCTAATTTCTCGTAGATTACACCCTCTTTCACCATCTTCGTTAAATGCGACTATCACCTTCCCTTCCATGATCAGTCCTTCCAGAAAAATGCGGCGTTTTTTGGTGATTGTTGCGGCCAATAATCCTTGATTATGCGGCGATGAAATACGCGGCATATTTATGCAATTTTATGCAATGAAATTGCGGGAACTTGCAAAAATTTCGGGAACTTGCGAATAATGCAGCTTTCCGATGACGTTCACGTCGCGTAATTACGTCACTTCATAACGTTCCCATGGCAACAGGGGGAAACGGCTGCTCTTGTGTGAAGTAAACTCAAAATTTTCAACTTTCTGCTAAGATATATGTGTCTTTTTTGCAACGAAAATGCAGGGATTATGAAATCATGCAAGCCCTGCATATTTTGCACGGACATCTGCAATTTTTGCGGTGAAAGTGTAGCATATTTGAAAAAATGCGGCCCCCGCATGAATATGCAGACTTTGGCTGATATGCGTTGAATTATGCGATCGCATAATCACGTTTTTCTGGAGGGACTGCATGATGGTCAGCAGCTCGCTGATAGTCCCGTCAAATGTTGATGTCGCTGCTTTGTTTCTGTTGCAGAGACAGCGCATCAAGACCTCTACCAAACTCCGCCCCTGGTACCGCGATGCCGTCTAATTGTTAGACATGAAAATTTCGGACCATGGCTTTGTGGAAAAGATTCATAAAGCAAGCAATGTTTCACTTTGACTAACATTAAATTAGTCAAACAAGTTAGTATAATTTAAATGAGAATGAAGGGGGCTCCTTTGTTCTTTATGGCCGTCATATAGCCCTCCCCCTCTCTTCCGGTCAGCATGAGGTGAGCCAGATTAGATAGAGAGGTTCACATCTTTAGTGATCCACAAGCTCACTGATTTTCCCGTCTCACGTTGATGTCGCTGCTTTGTTTCTGTTGCAGAGACAACGCATCAAGACCTACCAGAGTACCAGAGTCCCGCCCCTGGTACCGCGATGCCGTCTAATCGTTTTACATGAAAATGAAACCCCCAATACGTGTAGGGTTTGAGAGGGGACATTGGGGTGTGAAATCAAGAAGGTATATTATGTAAACACGAGGGCCGTGCCGAAAAAAAAAAATCAAGTAATAAGGGCATAATTGTCAGCGTAAAAACGCATAATGAATGCCACTGGATTGTTTATATGGAAATCTTCTCGTTCCCACTCCAAAATGGGAGGACTGCTAAACAATACTGCTACACAAACCTTTCCAAGCTCTAGTCAGATCAAAGGCTAGTAAATGCAAGAGGCTTGATAAGGCACGTGTGAATAAACACAAAACAGCCCACACACACACACACACACACACACACACACACACACACACACACACACACACACACACACACACACACACACACACACACACACACACACACACACACTTCCGAAAAAAAAGTTCCAAAAAGTTATCCAATCTCAAAAGACCATCACGAGAAAGCTGCTGCGTAATGACAATAACCACACTCAACCTACACATTAACGATGTTGAATAACCTTACTTGTGTTGCGTTAACTTGGAGTGTTATTGTCACGTGTCTAAAATAACGTGTAGGCCTACTGCTAAATGCATGAGCCTGGCATAATATAACAGTCTGGACCTACACATCCGGAGCACAGAGGGGTGTCAACATTTTTTTGCTAGAAAATGCAACATGATAAGGCCTGTATAAACGAAGCCATGAAGCCTAGATACAAAGCGAACCCATTATTAATAATATTCCTAGTTTCTATTACGTAAATAGCATTTTGAGGAAGGGCCTGACGGAACTAAATCCGCGACGGACTTATTTAGCTGAGACAGTAAATGAGAACACATGTGTGAATCAGTTGCGTCTTGAACGAATGAATCCTTGTTCTCACGTTCACTTATGCAGCTGCAAAACCTTGTGTCACGCTCGAGTGAACAATATGTCCAATCACACATTCCGGCGAGGTTACAACATAGGAAAAACCATAATAAAAAACATCCCAGCCGAACACAAAAGATGGTACACTTACATGCCCTTGTAGAATGTGCAGTCGGGTTTGGTCGCTGGCATTAAAGAGGAAAAGCGTGCAATCTGTTTCAATCCGAGTCGTTCTCATTCCGTTACTCCCCGACTCTTCTTCGACCTTGTCCTCCTCAGTGGGCTGTGATTGCAGAGGGACGCATTACATGCGACAGCGTCCGTTGCGGTCACAAGCAAACAATGAAATAAGCTAGACATTAGAGTTTTGAAAACGTTGAAGTTTTGCTCCTCCTCCTCCGCCCCCACCTTGACTCCTCCTCCTCCCCCACTTTGACTCCTCCTATCATTCAGAAAGATGAGTTGCACTTGGACCATCGCTGGATCCTCCACATAGGTGTGTGTCTGAATCCTTCACGCACAAACACTGTGCAACAATGTTGCAAACATTTTCTGACACTTCTGCAACGGTAAGAACTAATGACAATTGATCCATTTTTAATTAAAAAGATGATGATGAAAATGATTGAAGATACTTAAAAGCATGTAGGACTAATTGGGCCATGGAAACAATTAATTTCCTCACACTTGATAATCAACCAATTTAAAGAATGTATTTATAAATAAAGGATTAAACAATTTACAAATATATATATTTAAGTAGAAATCCATTGAAACAGATGAGGGGGGAAAGTATCAAATAGATAAATGAAGAGAAATGAAGAGAGAACATTTATAGTTCGATTTACAAAAGTATGTTTTACTACTTTTATTATTGAATTATTACAATAATAATTAGCGTATCTCGTATATACCATTCCGATTCATTCCCATACACTAATTTGACATGTGATAATATACAGCTATCCACATCATATCAGTATAATGCAGGGGTCGGCAACCCTATCACGCGCCACTGGCACGTGGCAGCATAATCATTGGCACACTTGAGAAAAAAAAACAATGCAGCAGCATAACCATTACTACCGATTTTTTGCAATTAATAGTCTGTAGCCTAAACCTAAGTTGTGAGCAGGGACGTCCCTAGGAATTCTGGGCCCCCTGACAGAATTCAGTTATGGAGCCCCCCACCCCAACCCAAAATAAATATATATATATTTTCAAAAGAAAATACAATTATATTTAGCCTACATTTTTATATATTCATTCACATTTTATAATCATTAAATATTGGTTTAGACTGGGTCAAAATTGGGTAGTCATTATCATCAGAAGAAAATTAATAACAACTGTATAACAACATGATAAAACTACCTACTTACCTAGGCTACTTTGTACACTAGATAGTTAGTTAGTATTTAGTTCCACATTTACCTGGGTTGTAGTTACTATAGACAGCAATAAGCTAATAGACTGTGACAGTGCTGCTTCTGCTTAGACTGTCCTCCTTCTCCCCTTATTCTATTTCAACCTCACTAGTTTCTTATGTCGGATCATCATGGCTTGAAGAGGGCACGGACTCTAAGATACATCATATAATTCAGAATATATCTGAACATATTAAACAACGTTGTCAACAGTCTATTGGATTGAGCTGGGCATGACTAAATATGTATTTGTATGTTTTGATTTGCTGCATTAGCCTACAATAAATAGCAGCTATTAATCTAAGGGTAGACTACTTGTAATTTTAGCTGACTTAAAACCTAAAAGTCAGCTAAAATGTAAGCATCCATAGTTTAATGTCTGCTAATATTGTAATGCAGCCATTCAAAATATTCAAAATCTGTTTACATAAATGTTATTATCATGCTGGCAAGCAGTATGGAATGTTAATCATCGCATTATCTCCATTTATACCATGGTCTGGGTGAGTACTCGATTCTGATTGGCTGGAGGGTGTAGGTTAAAAAGTGTTAATTTACACCCAGGGAAGACGTTGACCCTATGAAGGCCACGTTGCTTGGCAACACCTGCATACGGGAGATATTAAATAGTCCGCTCGACTTGTAAAAATAATGTAGGTTTTTTGTAGATAGGTAGGCTATTGGATATCATGTGAATGGTAATGCAAACGATCATTTAAGTTTTATCATCCAGTGCAGGCTGTAATTATTTTAGCTACAGTAGCGCTAGCTGCTAGGCTAGGCTTGTTATCAGGTCTCTATCTCTTTCCTCCCCTGACAACCTGACTTCTTCATTTCACCGACCGGGAGACACACAAACTGACTTAAGACTGCTAGTTTAAGACACTAACAGTCTGCACTAGTGTTGGCTCGTTCGTTCGCGAACCGGTTTGAATGAACGAGTCTTTAAAACGAACGAACCGAACCGGTTCGTCTCTCTCGTTCGTTCGGTCGTCTCGTTCACCATTCGATTCACCGGAAACTCGACTGAACGTGTGGTAGAAATTAGTGAGTATATTCTATGGTAAACCATGATTATTAATAGGCTTTATATTTTAAATGGTGGAAAACGCATGATGCTTGCAGAGTCTGGGTTCAGAGCAGATGGTAGGTGCACAGAAATGTCCTGGGAACTGCGGGGTCAAGTCATATTGACCTCCGCCTTTCAGCCTTGGGTCATCTTGGCTAACACGGTTAATCCATGCGGACCTCAGACCAGGGCACGGTTGATAACACACTGAGATGAAGATTGACTGGGCGGAAACCCCATTGGGACAATGGGAACCTCCATGGCAGGTTGCCATGGCGCCGACGCGAGTAGGACGCTTATCCAGTAGCTCCGTGCGTGTTGCGTTGTTTTTAGTAATTTAAGTAATTTAAGTGTGTTTTTGTAAACTTTTAACTCTTTTATAAACTATTTATATGTGTAGATCTATATATATATATATATTATATGGATAGGGAGAAACTGCTTTCACTCCAAACAATGGGACGTAACGGCTTTTTCCGTCGGTAGTATCACCGCCGTTTGTCTGGCGCTGGAACAGCAGATGATACGAAGGATGGACGGAGAGTCCATTTTTAAATTTTTGTCTATACTTAGGCAGTAGTAAAATTACATTATGATCTGACGACCCAAGTGCAGGGCGGGGCTTTTGACACAGTGCAGCAGGCTCATCCATCTTATTACGCAGTGGTCGCACATTTTACAAAGTGAAAGCAAGTATCGGTAGCTTACTCCCTTGTCTCCTAATCCTGTTCCTAATTCCTCCTCTGGATCCTCTTTTCCTCCGTATTGCCTTCTTTATCAAAGTTTTTGGTATGAAATCCAGTTGATCGAGTGATAAGTCAAATGTCTGGCAGGCGTGTTGAAGCTTCAGAAGGTCAGCTCTGGAGTAAGTGCGTCTCGTGGATTTGGATACGCGGGGACCCCAGCAGAGAATACACCTCCATAACTTGTTGCAGAATGTCTTTTAAATTCCATCAACGCAGATTTGACAGTGTCCATATTTCATAAGAATATCATAACATTTTAAACTGGACAAAAATTTGAAAAAGTTAATTAAATATGTTATAAAGTAGCCTTTCAATCACGAGTCGCTCAAACAGCATCTCATTGCCAAGCAATATTGTATATGTACAATAAGAATGATGTATATGCCCAAAAGGACCCAAAAGGACAGTCAGGTCCGTCCGAACCATTCAAAGGAGGTGCTGATAGGCTCCCCGGTCCACCAGAACAGCAGGAAGGCCAGGGACAGCAGAGTAGTACCCAGCAGGTCTCCCAGGGCAGTGAGGTAGGGGATGGAGAAGCTGTCAGGGTCCTTCCCCCGCTGCCAGAGCCAGGGCACCAACCAGTCAGCCACACACAGCAGGAAATACACCTAGGTGGTGTGAGGGGGAGGAGGAGGAGGAGGAGGAGGAGGAGGAGGAGGGATTACATACAATGGACAGTTGGGAGTCGATGGATTGTGAGCAGGCTCGTATTGACACAATGTGGAGGCCTTTTCTTACTTCTCACATTGATTCCTCTGCGATGCCACATAAGAACGCAGTGACTCCAAAAGAGGTTCTGCAAAGTTATGTCATTCATTTGCAAAGTCTCAGTAGTTGCCTTGAACCTGGTTAGTATGCTATCCCAAACATTTGTCATAATCGCGGTCTACTATTTATGAAGTTAAGCCACCACCTAAATTCTTACAGATTGGGGTGAGGGAGTGTTAGTGGTAACCTTTATTTATTTATTATTATTGTTGTTATTTTTGTGAAATTAATATTCATAGACGAGTAATGTATGGCCTTTCAACAATTTCAAGTGAATAATGTAAAAATGTACGCTTTTTCTTTTTTGAAAGCTTGTACTCCCAATCAGCTCCCGGTATTCCCTGATAGGGAGGTATCACTTTGAACATGGCATGGCTTAGCGTAACCTAGAATATAAAGGCACAGAGGCGACAACTACTAACGCTCTCTCTGTCTCTGTCTCGCTCTGTCTATCTCTGCCCTGCTTGTTATCCCCATCTCTACTATTTCTCCTGAAGATTCAATCTCTGAGTAAATGATAATGAACCTCTATCTCTCTATGTATGCCTCGAGCACACTGGCGCCCCAGCAACTTGACTTGATCACATCACATCACATCACATCACATCACATCACATCACATCACACACACACACACACACACACACACACACACACACACACACACACACACACACACACACACACACACACACACACACACACACACACACACACACACACACACACACACCAGCCAGAGCCACAAGGACACTGAAGATACTAAGGGAATAGAAAACAATAGGAAGGGGAAAACAAGATGGAGCCAAACCAATGATTTTCCCGCCCCCGAGAGACGGTGGAGAGCAGGGAGGAATTTAATAATTGGGCTCTTTAAGCAGCAGGGAAGCATTCTCAGTCACAATGCACCTAAGCCCCGTCTTAAAAAGGGAGGCAAATAGAGTGCAGAGATTTACACCAACATTATTGTTTGGTCAAACTCGAACATCCACTTGCCACTTTATACATTGACAGTATAGCACTTTTATCTTTTGGATTCATGGAATTTCGTGTCAGTGCAGAGTTTGAGGATAGAAGAAATACGTGAATCGTCATACAAGTACTTTCAAAAAAGTTTTTGCATGTTCACGCAAAGCACTCTTAGGCACAATTTGTGCAATGAAAATCTTTTGACAAATTATATCGGTATCGTAGGTTTTAGTGAAGCCAGGAGAGACCGTTAGGATTGTTTCATTACTGACCGGTATTGCCCTTTAACAAGTAGCAGTAGCCGCTGATCACAGGAGGAAAGCACCATACATTACAATGCGGACCTCCCCAGGGGTAAGGCCAGCAGAAAATTCCCGGGCCCAACTAGTTCTGTGATGTCAAGTTATTGCTGTTCAACGGCATCTTCGCCAAGCAAGGGGGGGAAAAAGCATGAATTAAGTCTGCATCCCTCCCTCCCCTTCCTCTTTATCTCTAGGCTCTCCGTACCCATAGACACTCTCTCTCTCCCTGATTGGGAGTACCTGGAGTTTCCCGGACCAGGAAGGCAAGACCTACTCACTTGAAGGAGGGCGACCGCCAGGAAGATGAACAGGAAGAACGGCGTCGGCACCGTGTGAGCGCCCTCCATCAGATGAATCGTGTATAAGAAGATCAGCTGACCCGGGATGACCAATAGGAATAGCACTTGGGCCGATCGATGGTTTGCCCCTGGATTATTAATAGAAATCTAATTAATACAGAAAATCTCTACATCGTACATCTCGTGTGGTAGAAAATAATTCTATCACTTCAACTAACTTAGAGAGCATGAGGAATCGAGGAGTCCGGAGCAAGTATGACGTAAGACTTTATTGTTGAACAAGCAACAACAAGGCAGAGTAGTTTGCAAAGCACTGCTGGATGTATACGATCCCCGTCTTTTTATCCTCACACACCAAGCCTGATAATACTCATAGCTTGCGATAAAAAGTAATGGTTAATTCCTTCCATACTCGTTGTTAGGTCCTTATTATTGGAAGGTAAAGAGTGAGGAAGAGCAACAGTGGTTGTTTTTATCCACAATGTGGACCCATTGAGAGCCTACCTGATCCAAAGAACATGTGGCAGGCTCTGCAGGGGCCCTTACGGCCCTCTGGAACCTCCCCAGGGGAGCTGCCAATGTGCAGGGCAGTAGCAATACGACTACACTGAATGGAGACCAGACTTCCTCCAATCCCTACATGAAGGAAGTAATCATGGGAGAAGAGAAGACATAAATAAAATAAAAGAATGATCCATTCATCTTTTCTTGGTTAATTTGTATTGATGTAAGCGATTTAGGGATGGAAGAGAACCCACCATTTATAACCGGAACAAAAATTATAATTCCTGCCAAGTTTGCATTTGTTACAGTCTTGTCAAGGATTAGTCCTCCCAAACTGGAAAGGAAGAGGTGAACCAATGAGTTGTATTAACTCATACCATTTTTATTAACTACCGTACTACGATAACTTCAATTTGATCATTTACTACCAGCCTGCTATTCTCTCATTTAGCTGACACTTTCATTCAGAGTGACTGATTTTACTGAACTCAGATGAAGGTGGTGATCTGAAACGGTTGTGAATACCTGCTTATCAGCATGGCTGTAATGATTGGTTCCCAGCCTTTACGAAGGAGGATACGGCTAGCTGGTTGTCTGGATGAGATGGCCACCCACAACGGGATAAGACACAGTAATACCACATTCACCAGGACCAACACATAGGAGTAGGGCTCTGTGATAAGGAAAACTTGATTCAGCACAAACATTATATTTATCTTGTTTTTTCATGCTCCCTTATGGAAAATAAAGAAATGTAATTAGATGTCATGTTTTCATTATGGAGTCATTGCTTGAGATTAAATTCAATTTAGTGAATCCATTAAATTACATGGTTGATAAAAAAAAATGTTTTAAGGGCATAATGCTACTTTTGTTACCGAGGCATCCGTAGAACCACCGACTGAAGCTGGCGAGGAAGGCAAGAGTGATGAGGTCTCCGAAACTGGCGGCCAAAGGCGTGGCCACATTGTCCGGGTTTATACCCAGTTTCTTGGAGCCAAGGATCAGAGCCACCATGATGACGCCTTAGAAGTGTAGAACAAGAATTCAATCAATATGAATTTAATCAATATGTGTACTATGATGTGATATGAACTGTTTCTTCATTAAAAATTATGTTTACATTATACCCTTATATTTCTGCTTCCTATGGCTACACTGTACTCTGTCCAATTATTTTTTACAAGGTTGTGCATCACTATACGTACTGTATCGGTCTCTATGCAATGGGTTTGTGGATATCTAGCCTACATGTTTCATGTGTTCCTATAAAGCATTGGTTCTCAAAGTGCGGCCCGCGGGCCAATGGTGGCCCGCAGAAACATTCCTGGCGGCCCGCAATGACATACAGATTTTTTTTTTTTATTTAGTATTATTATATCAATATTAATTTAAACTACGGCTGTCAAATTAACACGTTAATTTCAAGTAATTAATCACAGAAAAAATAATTAACGCAGATTAATCGCGCTTCTATAGTGCCCTTTGACCCGGTGCGTCATTTGCGTTGAAACAAATTGGAGGCAGACGAGAAGACGCTGCTCGGCCCCGTGAACGGAAAATTCAAGTATAAACAACTCCCAGACGAACTGTAGATAGGAACACGGTTATCTGCAATCTTGTTGCTTGAACAACCAGGTGTTCAAGCAAGTGAGATAGAAATGTTATTAATTTGATCTTAAAATGCACCCTATGTTAATGAAAGACATGTTTTAAATAAAAGAGACATTGAACTTTAAAGTCTATTATGTCTATTATTCATTAGAAGATTATCACATACCCCATATTGAGCGTTTTTAGAAGACAGTTACACCCGGTGGACTGTAGGGGGCGCAGGGAGGAGGGGTACCGTAAGTGGAATTCTTGCCCACTGTGCAGAGGAGTGTTTTGGTGGGTTTATGTGTGTGTGTGTGTGTGTGTGTGTGTGTGTGTGTGTGTGTGTGTGTGTGTGTGTGTGTGTGTGTGTGTGTGTGTGTGTGTGTGTGTGTGTGTGTGTGTGTGTGTGTGTCAGGGATGGAAATTAACACCCGCCACACGCCATTTGCGGGTGGATTTGTATGGTGGCGGTGAATTGTGTCACTTCACCCGTCACTGTGTCGGGTAATACTTTCCAGTCAGGTCAGATCAAATTTGCATATTTAATACACAGTATTAAATATGCTGCACAGTTCCACAACAATTATGCCGCGTTTCCACTGCAGGGTGCGGAACGGATCGGTTCGCAAAGGTGCGGTACGGGTTGCGTTTCCACCGCCAAAAGTGGGCGTGACCCGGACTTAGCTGTACCCGTTTTGGCCTCGTTTTCAGTACTCCTCCGTTGGGGTACTGAAAACGAGACGAGACGCCTGAAAGGGTTCTGGGAAATTCTAGCTACACATCCCCTCCGTTGATTGGTCGACAGAATCATCACTTCCAGGGGACGTGGGGATAAAAACAAACAAACAGTAGCCTCGAGGTATTATTCTTTACAATTAACATGTCGCGTAAAACGCGTGCTTGGGCGAACAAGGAGGAAGACGTGGTTTACGATGTTTACGTAGCTGCCGCGTCGATCGACATCCGGCCTACCTTAAAGGGTACTGTCGGCGGTGGAAACGCGACCTCGGAACAGAGCTGGGCTATACCACCTCCTCCCTACCGCACCTTTGCGAACCGAACCGTTCCGCACCCTGCAGTGGAAACGCGGCATTAGTGTCAACATCCGGCCCCCTTCTTCTTCTACGCCTCTTTTGCTGAACTGCGACTGTCAACATCCGGGATAATATACCGGTAACAGGGCTCTCAAGTCTCACGCATTTGGCGTGAGACACACGCATTTTGGAAGAAGACGATGGGTATGTTGCGAGGTCGAGGCAAGATGGCGACCAAGGCTGACGCTTGTCTACGAGGCTAAGCAAAATTACAAGCGCTGTCCCTTAACAACAACTTTTTGCTTCCCCTATTATGTTCTAAACGTCTCGTGAACTACAACGTTCCATCTCCCGGCCTTTTAACACCGTAATTCACCCTATTGAAGTAAGTTTGTAGCGTATTTGCTGCCAAGGCTACTACAGCATCGTTGCTAATCCAGCATCAGCTAAACTGCCCACGAGTGAGGAGCCTGCACTTTCCCAAGCAACATGGAGCCTTCCGATAAAGGAGCAAAACGGAAGGAAAAAGAATCAACGCGCCCGACTGATGGTATGGTTTTTGGTGTACCTATTAACTCTCCCAAGACACATGCTAGCTATGCAGCTACAACCTTGACTGCAGCTAACCCTGACCATGGCTATGCTCACGCCCCTGTCCGTGGCCGCGAACAGAGCCCAGATGCTATGCCGTTGCCAGATTCTGACCCCAATGCACCAGTCAAGCCAAAGTTACAGAACAACATCGTTGGGATAATCTCAACAAAAATCAATGAGCGGGCAGATAACCTGGGAAGCATGATTAACCATAACACAGTGAGCATTGACGCCCTGAAGAAGTCTATTGACTTTGCATTTGCGGAGGTTGATTCTTTGAAGATCGACATGAAGGTGGTTAAAACTACTACTGAAAAAAATGAGCAGAAACAGTCAGAGTTAGAACTCAAACTCAATGATGCTAAAAGATACCAACGGAGATGGTGTGGAAGAAATTAATGATTATATTCTATGGTAAACCATGATTATTATTAGGCCTATATATCTAATGGTAGAAAACATCTAAAGCGCCTCTGGATTCTGATCCAGGGCTTGACACGGTGCCAGGGAGTCTGGGGTCAGAGCCTAAGTTGGAACCCCCCACAGGAGCAGGACGCTACGGGGTCAATGCGTGCTGACCTTGTCGTAGATTTCTCTTAACGACTTATCTAATTCACTTCAACTATCTATACGCAAGAGGAATCGGAGAGTCCGGGTCAAGTATTGATGGAGAGTTTATTGTAACCCGCAAACGAGAGACAACAAAGCCGAGTGAGATTTGCAAAGACACTGCAGAATGATTCTCGTCCTGCTCCTTAAATCCCCAATCATTAAACAATACAAAGTTGGATACATACAATATTTCATACAATATTGATTTGCATAGCATGTTTTTTTTGGGTCATACTGTGTCTTCTGAACATATATTAACCTCTATGCAAACAGATAGATGATGTATATGTGTGGATGTCAGCATATTCACATGTTTTCTAGGTCACAACTGTGCCTTTTGAACATATATTATCTCTATGCAAACAGAGATGATGTACATGTGTGAATGTCAGCATTGTCTTCAGAAAGTACATCAGATAAGAATAGAGAGAACCCACTCACTGGCGCCACATAACACCTAACATATAGGGGAAAGGTGATCAGCTATCTTCCACCATTAAAGTATCTATATGATATGCAGGCCTAATAATAATCATAGTTTAACATAAAATGTAAGGTTAATTTCTACCATAACCTCAGCCTGGTGTTCTAGATTATCTTGTTGACCAAGCTTATTTTTTCTCTTTCTTACTGTTAAAAGGTTCGGGAGATTGTTTAACACTGTTACTTAGAATATATTTTCTATTATTAAGGGATAGAAATTGTTTGCTGTAATTTTATAGCACCTTTCATTGTTAGACTGTCTTTTTAATGCCAGGGGGTTGAGACAGAATGTTAAACGAAAGGCTTTATTCTTATTTGCAAAGCAGCAAAAAACTGACTTTTCTTTTTTCCAGGAAACGCATTCAGTTATAGATGATGCATCTTTATGGAAAGCACAATGGGGTAATGACAGTTGGTTCTCGAATGGTACAGAAAGAGCAGCTGGTGCTGCTACTTTAAAGAACTGTTTCGATGGGAATATTTTACATTCTAAGGGTGACCCAAATGGTCATTACTTTATTTGGATTGTTGACATAAATGATGCTATAATTTTACTCGTCAATATTTATGGGTATAATTCAAAAAAAGAGAATGACATTTTATTTGATGATTTGGAAATCCAAATTTTACATTGGTTGTCGAAATATCCAAATTTATTAATATTAATGGGAGGTGACTTTAACATAGCATTATTATAGAGGGAAGGCGGAAGGGGCCTTTGTAAGAAGTAGAAGAAAATGGCTTGAGGAAGGGGAGCAGAATAGTGCTTACTTCTTTCGACTTGAAAAATTGTGCGAAAAACAAGTTAATACAGAAATTGAATATTGATGATGTTATTACAGATGACCCTAAAAGAATAGCTCTGTATTGTTCTAATTTCTATAGCACATTATATCAATCAAATTACAGTGAGGAGTCCCCCCTCCAATTCTTAGATTCTCTCACTGAAACCAAAACAATTGATAACGACCAATCAGACCTATAACACTAGGGGAAGTTAAACTTGCTATTGGACATCTCAAACTCAATAAGTCCCCTGGGACGGACGGTATCACCTCTGAATTTTACAAAGCATTCTCTGACCAACTTGCTCCCTTCCTCCTTGGGCTCTTTTTAGAATGTATAGATAATGAAACCCTCCAACCCACGTTAATCAAGGCCTCATAACTCTTATCCCAAAACCTAGGAAAGATAAACTCCTTATTGATAACTGGCGTCCAATCTGCCTTCTTAATAATGATTATAAAGTGTTTGCACAGATATTTGCAAAAAAGGATTAAAACTGTTTTGGATCATATTATCAATGAGTGCCAGTCAGGTTTTATGAGACACAGACACATTTCCAAACATGTCAGACTAGTTCTTGACTTAATTGACTATTCAGATTTATGTTTAGATGAAAGTCTTATTCTTTTCTTAGATTTTCAGAAGGCTTTCGATACAATTGAGCATAAATGTATCTTCCATGCCTTAGAGAAATTTGGATTTGGTTCATACTTTAACAATGCAATCAAAACTATGTACAAAAATGGAAACTGTTCAATTAAATTACATGCTGGAGTATGGTATTCCAATTCCTCCAAGGGAATTTGCTATTGTCATGGATGCAATCCCTACAGGAGTTGTGATGCTTCTAAGAAGTACAGCAGGGGTTGAGCCAACTTTGCTACCTCTTGACCCTACCGAGTCTGCAGTTGGTGGGGTTTGTTTCTCCCCGTAACAATAATTGTGGAATACGATCATTGTTCCAAAATGATGTAGTCTCTGTCCCATATGTAGTTGCCTACTGGAATAATTTTGTATCTGACCTTAATTGGAAGAAAATCTGGACTTTACCACCATTTAATCACTAACAAAATGAAAGAGGTATCTTTTAAGATTATGCACCGTTACTATCCCTCTAAACTATTTTTGCAAGATTAAGATTTAAATTAGGCCCCGTTTACACGAAGGGAAAACGCAGATATTTTCACACGGTTTGGCCTCTCATTTACACGAAAACGCAGTTTTTGTCACAGAAAACGATCATTTCTAAAAACTCCGGCCAAAGTGGAGATTTCTGAAAACGCCGGTTACGTGTTGTCGTGTCAACGGATAGAAACTGGGTTTTAGGTTCTGAAACGTCACATTATGCACCAGGAAATGCTTAACGTCATTTGAGCGCCCTATGTTTACAGTTTGTTTGTTACAGGAAGACGCTCGTGTTATTCGTTGTTGTTGATTCTGAGGATTCTGATTGGCTTGCATGGCTTTATCCTTCTCCCTACACTGCCGCCCATAGGTTTGACATAGTTATAATGTCCCAACGGCGTATTTATGCGTTTTGATGTAAACGACAACTTTTTTGAAAACGATGTTGTGTGCACAATGTTATTTTTGAAAACGGAGGGGGGGAAATATTCGTTTCTATAAATACCCTGCTACGTATAAACGTGGCCTCAGACATAGATGTCAATTGCTCATTTTGTAATATGTACCCTGAAGATGTGACACATTTATTTTGGAATTGTTCCCATTCAAATCATTTATGGAATGATATTTGCACTTTTATCACTCGTTTCATTGACCCCAAGTTTTCCCTTTGTATTGAACATTTATTGTTTGGTTTCTTCAATTACACCTCTAGTCAAGCAAACCAATATTTTATTATAAACCTTATTATTTTATTAGCTAAATGGCATATACATAAATGTAAATACTCGAATCAGAAACCACTTTTTGTTGCGTTTGAGAATGAAACCAGTTTCATCATCTCAATAAAATACAGTCCAGTTTCATCACCCCGTAGCTTCCTGCACCTGTGGGGGGGGGTCCAACATATGCTCTGACCCCAGACTCCTTGGCACTGTGTCAAGCCCTGGTTCAGAATCCAGAGACGCTTTAAATGTTTTCTACCATTAGATATATAGGCCTAATAATAATCATGGTTTACCATAGAACAGGGGTTAAAAGGTTGGTGTTTGGGTCTAACTATGATTACCATAAGGAGAGAAGGAATACAGAGCAATAATAGAAATGCCAGATGTGGTTGAGCTAGCTGAGGCCTTATGGTCCACGGGGTCAGGGGTCTTGTGTATGCATGTGTGTGTGTGTGTGTGTGTGTGTGTGTGTGTGTGCTCGCGTGTGTGTGTGTGTGTGTGTGTGTGTGTGTGTGTGTGTGTGTGTGTGTGTGTGTGTGTGTGTTAGTAGAAAGGGGGGGGGCTAACAGGTGGGGTTAATCTGTTCCAAATTTCTGGTGGGGGCCAGACTGTGGGATCCAGGATGAGGACTAGGAATAGAGAGTAATAAAAGCATCTGGCTTGTGTGTTACTATCAGGGTGTCTGCAGGTGCGTGATGCGGGAAACACTAGGGCCTTCAGTGAGATGTTTGCTGTTTGCTGTTTACAGACATTGTGGGAGAAATTAACCATTACTTTTATATTAACTATGAGTATTATCAGGCCTATATACATCAGGCATAAACATTAATGGTGGAATGTAGAGAAACCACACCTGGACCCAGAGTAATGGCCTGATAAGGCGCCAAGGACTTTGGGGCCCAGGCTACTGACATCCTCCCATTTTTAGATTAACGACAGGAGATGAGCACATACGTAAGGGAATGTAAGGCCATTTTGAACATATCCCAGGACGGTCATATAACATGCATGACTGCTCGGTTGGGGTGGATAAGAGGGACTGGGATCGGAGCCCCAGTCAGTGTGTCTTTTGCAAAACCACATGCTCGGCTCTGTTGTACCTATTTTGTGGGTAACAATAAAGTCTCTGTCATTACTTTTTCCGGACTCCCCGATTTCTATTGCGTATAGCTGGTTGAAGTAAATTAGATAAGTCGTTAACAAAAATGCTACAACAACATCACAGATGACTAACTATGATGAAACTAAGACATCTTTTATCGGTCGCTACTATTTGAGTGGTATTAATATGATCATTCACAAAGAGGGTGTGCCTAGGTGGGGGGTGTGAACATACAATTAGTGACAGAGGTAAGGGGACCCCTGGGTCTATGGGTTGGGGCCCGATGACCGGGGTTATAAATACCCCATGCGACGCTCCAAAAGGCCAACTCAGTTCACACCATCAAGTTCTTTGGCAACAGTGAACCACCCGACGACAACATGCTGATTGGCTGTAAGTATTTCTTAGACCATTACTATATTTCAGATATATCATGACTAATGCTACATAATTCTACATAGCTACGGCCCGGGGGACCTCATAGGGGGATATGATATTTACTACTCTTAAGGGCCTGAAACTGTGTTGAAAAACTCTGTTACAATATGATCAGGTTTAACCCTGCCAGAGAGGAGAGTCTTGACTTGCATACTGCGTCTCAAATACGTAGGTATAAGTAGGTGTTTCTTTGAATTTAGAAGTCTAATTTGTTCTAGACACAAAATCTCATAAAGAAATTGCCACGACAATGTTCATTATCAAAATGATATTACCAAAGTAAGCAGGGAGAGGACAGGCTTGGGCCTTACCTTGTAGCAATGAGGCCATGAAGGCAGTAGCCAGACTGACTGAACACAGGAGGAGGGCATGGTTAAAGGGCATCTGACCCTCTGCCATCCATCCCAAAGCAATCGCCATCAGAGCTGCCAGAAGACCCAGTACAGTGGCCTGCAACTGGGAAAAGAGTGACAGTAAAGAGATTCAACTCTGTTGAACAAGACTTTAATACAATGTTTTAGCCGTGAACCCCTTTATTACAATGTGTATTTTTTATTTCAGTTCAAGATGAGTTGATGTTGTGGATAAACACTTTACACAACAAAAAATAAGGGAGGTAGAGGAAGCCAAAGTTTGAAAGATAAAGACTTTATTATCACTTGTACAGTAGTATAAGCATCGATGAACCACCTCAGGAGGTCCTAAAGGGGGATGTAGCCGTGTCTTATCAGTTGGATCCCTGGCTTCTGACCTTCCCCAGATGCAAAAGAGGACCCCGTTGGAACAGGGGCTCTGTTACAGCTTTTACGGTGGGACACAGAGGGGCAGTTAGGGAAACCTCACATGTGTGACAACCAAATTTTCCCATTACACAGACCTCAGCTGATTTTGCTAAAATGGGGTTGAATCCTCCTACATGCACTAACCAATCTAAACAACCTATGCATTGGGCCTTGGAATAAGGCACCTCCCCTGTGTCCCCCACATTAGTGACCCACTAACTGAATATGCAAGTGTCTTCTATATAAACACACATATATATATATATATATATATATATATATATATATATATATAACATGAAGCCTGATTCGAGAACAGGAGTTCTTTGCCAACCCACTCATGTTTTTGGTTACATGAGTGATAATAAAGTCTTTATCTTTCAACTTTCGGCTGAAAGATAGAAGTTACACAGGTTAGGCCTCTACCTAAAGGATGACAACAAGTGGGGAGCAGACACGGAGGATCGAACCAGCTCTTTTCTAACTAACTGATTATAAAAAGTAGATAATTATAATTAACCAAATAATAGCAATGCATATCTTTCAAAAAATCCTCTACCTGTTTAAGAGACAAATTCCCGATGATCAGACTCCTCCTTTCTCTTGCCGTTTCCATTTTCCCAGTATTCACCTGTCAACAGCAGATTATATATTGGCTTTAGTTATTAGTTATAACATTACCAGTGGGTTCACAATACTCAAGGGTTTGGTTATACCCACCACCATAGACAAATCTTTACTCAGCCATGAACAATAATTTTTGGAAGTTGTTAGAAGTTGATAGATCAACTTGATAACATTGCTATCGAGTCAAAAACATGTGTGTGATAGTCAGTACTGTACAGTACTGTTAAAGACGGTGCAAGCTGCAAAGATGCCGAAATAGATCGGGGTATTTATATTCAACCCTCAAGTATCTCATTCACATGATGCCAATCAGCTACGGTTGAAAACATTCCCGGGCCTTCAGGGAATGCCCTTTCGATCCACTTATTACAGAGGAGACGATAGTCTCGTAGTCTATAGTACTACCCGGGCACTGCATGCTCAGCCTGAGGTGGGTTTTTAAATATAATGACAGTTGGTATTCTTTCTCAAAAGAGATCTATACTAATTTTAGCAGTGGGTCGCATTCTTATGAATGGGGACTGTGTCAGAGGCTGAAACGATAACATTGGATACTGAACTTCTCTGCCATTGTGAAAATCCTGGAAGAGGATTTTCACAATGAGATCAAAAATATAAATGACTTAAGGCGGGGACATCTCATGACAATAAACAATATAAGATGTTGATGTGTTAACATTTGCAAGTGCTCACAGCAGTTGAAAGCCTGGAAGCAAGGGTCATTTCCAGGTTTCCCTTGAGGCCCAATGCAGAAGGGACCAGTATGAAGATCTCTGTGACCTCCTGAAACACTTCCCAGTGCTTTAAGACACACACACACACACGCGCACACACACACACGCGCACACACACACACACACGCACACGCACACACACACACACACACACACACACACATAAATAATACATTTACTTTCACAAGCTGTATATATTTCTGAATGGTAAACATTGACAATATTAAGGAGATGAATTTCATTAAGTAAAACCCAGACTTAACATACAGGCTGAGTCTCAGATGAACACAACATACAGTCACGGGGGCTCTAGCCTTGCTCCCCCTTCATCTTCTCACTGTTCTCACCTGAACCAGATCAAGCAGCATACCGGCCGAGACGGTGCCAAGCCCAGCCAGCAGGAAGGGCACCAAGATCTGCAGCACCAGGGCAGGCGTCGTCTCGGTGGGCCTGGCCGGCGGCGCGCCCCCCCGGCTCTGTGGGTCTCCCCGTGTGCCCCCGGCCTTGTGGAGGCTCCTCGCACTGCGGACGCCCCCGGGGAGCAGGGGCTCGGCCTCGTCCACGTGAACCCGAGATAGAGACGTGTTGCGTGGGGTCCTGTATCCGCGTAGGTCCTGGAGCTCCTGAGGGTCTTCTGAGGGCTGCGTGGACTCGTGCAGATGGCCGTCTCCTGTTCCCATGGCGAGGGATATTGCATTGCCCATGGTGAGGAGAGAACGGGGAACTCTTTCAGGGAATTTCTCGGATGAGAGTTTGATTCCTGATACTTTTCAAACCCAGCTGGAAATCTAGACTGGTTCTGCCGGCTCACAGCACATCTGAAAATATCAAAACCCGGGGTCAGGATATGGACACTTGCAGAGTTCTTTGAGAGTGGTTGTAAAATGACATGTAAGCTGCGTCTTTTGCATTATAATAACGGGGGATGCCGAGGAGACTTCAGTAGGTCTACCGGGCCATCATGCCGCACCGGGGAGAATGATAACCCAGGTTTTATTCAAAACAAAACTAACACTGATTTCACTATTTGGACTAAGTTAAAAAAGATAGGCCTGCTGAAATCAAATTAATGGTTGAGTTGTCATTTGAATGAATCCCTGAATCCATGCTATACCATATTATGCCAGTGGTTTGACAAGATCATGTCACAAACACCCGCATTGTTCTGGGGACATACCTCAAATTTCCTTATAGGACATTCTTACCATCGTTTGTCCATTGATTCATTTCATTGGAACAGCGCATAGCTATGTCACCAGATGGGCACATATAGCCCAGGATAGCTATTTAGAAACCAAAAATATTTCTGGTACATGTCCTACCAATCCTTAGCATTTAGATTTTAGAGGTTATATATACAGGTTGAAACATATCCCCTTCAAGATTATTTTCAAATAAATCTCAATGTCAATTGTTAGGTCAAACAAAAAACAAATCAAGGTTTTTAGTGAGTATGACAATTTCAGCAGATTAAATGAAGTGTCTTACTCCAGTTCACTGCCGTCCAAATCTCTGCCTTTCCTCTGCTCTCTTGGTACCATCTTCCCTGTTCACCAGGCGCACACTCACTCACCCCTCTCACTAGCACGCGCTCTCTCTCTCTCTCTCTCTCTCTCTCTCTCTCAAACAAGTGACACCCTCACCCATCCACACTAATATGTGCATGCACGTGCCTAGTGCCACACACACACACACACACACACACACACACACACACACACACACACACACACACACACACACACACACACACACACACACACACACACACACACACACACACACACACACACACACACACACACGTGCACATGAAAATGAACTAAAAAGTCACCAGACACTGAGTACATCTTGCTACTCTGGTCAAGTGGTTCACAGTGAAATTGGTTATAGTTCTTAGAAGTAATCTGGAATATAATTAACCTAATCATTTTAGTATACGTCTAGATTATTCGGCTAATATGAAACCACTACACACACACACACACACACATTTTTACTTGTTTTCTATCTGATATGTTTTCATTGTTATAATTATGGCAGCTTCCATTCCATTTTATATAATTGTGTCTAGTGATGGGCACTGCGGCTTGTTGATCAGGCCACCCGGAACTTCATTACCCATAACCACCGGTGGCCAATACGGTCATGAGTCAAATCACGGGACCTTCCAGCCAAATGTAACTATTTTCCGACGCAACAATGCTGTACTTGGATGACAGTATGGCTGGAGAAACGATCTCACCTGGCTGGGAGTTTGATGGTATTGACGATGGGTCACAGAGTAAGTACTGTCTCATATTCGTGCCAGTCACTTAGCTTCCTGGAAATGTAGCTGAATATTGAGGAGCAGAATCCAGGCCTCCTCATGACCAGAGTGACACACAGTGATCAGCTGGGGCAGACCACGGCTAGGACCTCTGGATGGCAGGCTGGAACGGCTGACGTGGTCGCCATCTTGGATTCTCAGATCGAAGTCCATGACCTGTGGTGAGGGGGTACCAAGTTACCAACATATGACGTTTACAATTATGTAGTCTCGCAAATCTGACTTCAGATTGATACTCTAAAGTCCAATTGCAGTTGAGCACCAATCTGGGTGAATGAGATATTTCGAACTCCTTCGCTTCATATCTTTTTGATCAATCATGTTGCTGGAGGGGGATCAGTAAGCTTTTACAGTAATTAGCTATGAACAGCGAACACACACATGGCCAGCAATAGTTAACTTTAAAGGGGTCTGTAGAGGTTACCAATTTACACTGTGACTAAGCCGCAGTAGAAATACAGATTTAAAATCCCATTCTAGATCGAAGCGGACTGGATTAAATAAGCTTCCCTTAATAAGGAGCTGGGTTACCAGTTACCACAATGTTAGCAACCAAACAATTTAATATATTTGATATATAGTTGAATTGTCAGAAATGTGTCAAACCTTTTTAAAAGAGACCTTCCAAAAGTTTCAGAATTATCTGGTGGCCTGTCCACTTCCGGTTGGAACTGTCCCTTGAAATGTCCCGATTTAAATTAATCTAAATATTTGTATTTGTATACATGATTTGATTTTTAAATGCCATATTACAGCTTGCCACTTTTCATTTCAGACTTAAGGTCACCTGTGTTTTCAGGTTTGCGCAATTCTCATTCAGGGGCGCTCAGCAACTCCCTGGTTTGTCAGGGGTGAATGAAATTCAAACCCAAAAGTAGATCAAGTCAAATGATTTATTTGAGGCAGAGCGAGGCTTCGGTTGTATCAATAAAAGACCCAACTCTTTGTCTCACAGGAAGAAAAAAAAAATACAGGCCACAAGTCCGCTGTTGACTAAAACAGGCAAGAATCCAAACAAAGAAGGAAAAGCCAGGTCACTGTACGAAGAGGAGCCAGGGGCAGCCAACGGTCAGAACCGAGATACAGTTAAATTCCGGAAAACAAAAACATGCAGGAACCAATCAGGCAGGCAGGTAGGACAATACAGGGCAATGTAAAATGAGTATGTCAGCTCAGACCAAATGTTGGAACAAAGTGGCAATGATAGCACAGGACATTAATAGGCCAGGTGAGCAGGAGAAATGGCGGGAAAGAGGCAATGTCAGGATGTACAGGTGAGAGGCAGAGTCAGAGGCACAACCAAAATAGAGACACTTGGTGGGAGGTCACTGAGTCCAAACAGAGATGCTGACATGACCCCCCCCCCCCCCCCCCCCCGTAATTCACACCCTGATTATGCTGTGGAGTATAAATGACAACACAACTTAAACATATCAGTGGCAAAGTGAATTAAATCGCTGGAAAAATACAGCAATATCTTTGTTAAGTTTTTGTATCAATCGCTTGATTTTCTATCGGGATCTCAATCTATTTCTATGCTGCAGGGCTGAACCATTGCTGACGCAGATTAAAGGAGATCGGAGGCTGATTGTGTCTCCGGTGTTTGACAAAGTCAACTACTATGATCTTGAGGTTGTAAAGTACATCCCTGCATCCCATGGGTTAAACTGGGCTTCTGAATTGTACAGTAAATGGCTGAAACGATAGTTACGTATTGTAACTCTAGACTTTATGAGTATAGGCGCAATCTTTTAAGTGTCGGCCTCATTGTCCTTTAAATTTCTGAAGAAAAGCTGTTTATTGGGAGCAGAACGTCCGCCGGCGCCCGACTATATCTGCGAAATGCGGACGTCGTTGAGGCATGCCGCACGCGGACGTAATTGAGGCCCACGCTGTTGGCAGGCGGGGATTACACATTTTTCAGTGCTACGGCTCACGCCTAGGGATAACCCAATAGCGATAGCCTTAAAAGGCTGCGCCTATACTCATAGAATCTAGAGTTACAATACCGCCCTGCCTTGGTTCCCTCCCCCATAGTGCCAAAGCTAAGTTTGCGAGCGAGAGCAGAACATCATTCGCGAGAGGCTGTTTTGCGCGCGCAGAGGTAATTTGCGCACGCGAGAGGCTGTTTTGCGCGCGCAGAGGTAATTTGCGCGCGCGCAGAGATCATTTGCGCGCTCGCAGTTAATATCTACGCGTGTGGAATAATATAATACGCCCGAATGCATCTTTTATCACATGAGTGCTTTATGGCACTAATGTGTCGCCATAAACGTAGCCAGGGCCGTCGGACTGCGGAGACAAAGGGGACAGTTGTGGGGGGGCCCAAGGCAGAGGGGGGGCCCATGACGGCCAGTCCTCCCCCCCCGTCAACAATCGTCCCCGTCCCCCGTCCCCTCGTCGTTCCCCCCCCCCCCCCCGTCAACAACCTAGCGCAGGGGGGGCCCATCAATACCTATAGTATAGGGGCCCAGGATTTGGTGCTACGGCCCTGAACGTAGCTATAGTACATTGATGTGAGACGGGTTGGTGGATTGAATGTGTTGTAGTAGCAGAGAATGGCCTGCGGGGCAGTATGTACATTGTTAAATACATGAATAGGCTTGAATTTAGTAGTAATATGGAGGTTTCATATTTTTACAAAATGGATTATGTGAACATTGCTGAATAACAATCATGTATATTAAATGTATTGCAGGAGTTTAGCTTGACATTAACCAAGAAAAAGGACAATTAAATGAACCGCACCAAACATGTAGAAGTCAATGTGGGATTTTAATATCTAAACAAAAACAATTGACAGAAGTTAAATACAATTTTGTAAAGGAAAGCAGAGGAAAACATTTTCCCAAATGAATCTTTTCAAAATTCCACCACCATTCCGAAAGCAAATGAAGAGGTTTGTGTAAAAGCAGTCCTCCCTGACCAGCTCTGTCCCTGACTCTAAACCCTGACTCTCAACCCTAACGCTAAACCCTCTGAGGGCAGGAAGACGCGCCTTCAGTGTAAAGGTTTGAACCACAGAGAAGGAAGAAAAGAGGAAGCAGTGGAGAGTAGTGAAGTAGTGAGGTTAGTGACAGACGTGAGGGAAAGGCGTGTGGAAGCACACGGTTACAGGTGGGGTCAAGAAGATCACTCCCACTGGAGGTCAATGATCCATCAGCCTCAGACTGCTGAGCTCAGCAGGTCTTCTGGAGGACGAGGCTCAGATGAACTGAGGAGACGGGACCAGCAGGATGTCAGGATCAGGGCGGGTTTAGCTCAGGTGTGTCTACCCCCAACCAAACAGGATCAGGTGAGGTTCGGCTCAGGTGTGTCTGCCCGGACCAAACAAGGACATTGATTAGGTTCAATATTCAAAAGATGCAACATTATCTGAACCAAAGATAAGTCATTAAGGAGCAGGCAGGCTTTAGGGCGCCTTGCTCAAGGACGCATCACTGTATTCTGAGGACTTGAACCCGGCACCATTGGTTTGAGAGTTGAACCCCCAACCCCCTACCTAGTCCAATATGTCCAGATAATAGATAACATATGAGGAATCCTTGATGGTAGAGTCCTGGTGGTCCTCAGGATTTGCCTTTCAGATGTACGGCTTCTCCATCAGTCCTCCAGATTCCTGGTCGGGTTACAAACGTAATTTGTCTCTAATGTAATGTAACAAACACAGTAGTAGTTTGTCTGTAATATCAGGTAACAAACACAGTAGTAGTTGGGCTCTAATGTAAGGTAACAAACACAGTAGTAGTTTGTCTCTAATCTAAGGTAACAAACACAGGAGTAGTTGGGGTCTAATGCCAGGTAACAAACACAGGAGTAGTTTGTCTCTAATATCAGGTAACAAACACAGTAGTAGTTTGGCTCTAGTAAGGTCACAAACACAGGAGTAGTTGGGCTCTAATGGCGCGTAACAAAGTAGCAGCTGTAGTTTGTCTGGTAACCAACCATAGTAGTATGCCGTAACTTGTACTGGACAAACTAATCCTGCGTTACAACAAGTCCACTCTGTTTATTTTAGGCAAACTTACGAGGATCCTGGTTGGTGGAGTGATGTCGTAGACCAGAGTTTTGGCTCCTCCATCAGCTCTCCTCAGCCAGAGTCCTGGTCTGGAACAAACAGCGCGAGTCTGGCCCTAAAGTCTGGTAACAAACATGTAGTTTGTCTTATTTTTAAGCCCTTTATTTCCAGTTTGTTTGGTTAATACAAACTTACAATCCTTGTTGGTAGAGTGATGGTCATCCTCCAGATTCACAGCTCCCCTACCAGCTCGCCTCCGCTCCAGAAACACGTTCTAGTAAGAAAACACAGCGGTAGTTGGTTAACGCATGTCAAAGTAACAGCTGTATTTTGCCCTTTAAGTCAACCACGTAAGTAAATACAAACTTACAAGGAATCCTTGTTGGTCGATTCCTAGTCGTCCTCCAGGGTCTCAGCTCCTCCAGCAGCTCTCCTCAGACAGAGTCCTGGTCTGGAACAAACAGCAGAAGTCTTGCTTCAATGTGGTAAAACAGATGTAGTCGTCTGGTATATATGGTACAAACGCCGGTAGTTTGTGGTAGCAGTATTCTAGTGGCAGTGAGTGTGATGATCACTACAGAGTCAAGCTCCATCTACCCCACGACAGACGTCCTTCACCAGGCAGGGCCTCCACCAGCTCCTCCACCAGGCAGGGCCTTCAGCACGACTCCTCCATCAGCTCCTCCAGCACGGCTCCTCCATCAGCAGGGCTCCTCCATCAGCTACTTCAGCAGGGCTCCTCCATCAGCTCCTTCAGCACGGCATCTCCATCAGCTCCTTCAGCACGGCATCTCCATCAGCTCCTTCAGCACGGCTCCTCCAGACATGGATTCCTGGTCTGGTTACAAACCCAGTTGGTCTCAGCGGTAAATCACCTGGGGACGCAACACACCACACCTCGTGCATCTGAGGTTCACTTGTAAAATGGAAGACAAATTTAAACACTTAAAATAGACAACGTCTGCAGATTGTCGCTTTCAGCAATTCATCCACTACAGTCGTAGCAGCACTAGTAACATTAATGGCTCATATGACTCTTGCATAACCCCCGTATGAATTAACTCAAATCACAGCTTGGCGTAGAATTGAAGTCATCAAAACCAGACCTAAACTACCGTGGATTTTAGTGTTTCAGATGAGCTTGGTGATGGTTACCCTCTGGTCCGGTGCTGCAGGCCCCTGGTCTCCAGCCTCAGTCTCCGGTCCACCCTGGCCAATGAAGACAGAGCAGTCCACAAGTTTAAAGAAAGTGGTTCAGGCCATGCATTGAAACTGACCTGAGAAGACTCTACTCACACAGAGCACTGACCTGTTCTGGAGGACTTCTGACAGGAGGTGGAGGTCTGGCTCTGGGGGAGGAGGTGGAGGTCTTGCTCTGGGTGAGGAGGTAGACACCTTGGGACAAACTACATGTTACCTTTTTAACCTTGTACAGTTCTAGAGTATCTTCTACTGTAACATGTGGGAATGACGGCCATTATTTTAGCTTTGATATTATCCAGTTGTTAACTCTGCACCAAAGTCGTTGTTTAACGTCATTCCATTGGGTAGGGTTTAACTTCTGTGGCAATTAATGACAGCAGATATTTAGAACGTACAAAAGCTGAAGTAACAAAGAACACTAAGCATTATCGATATTAAATCAAATATACTCAGCCATATTCAGGTGCTGGGTTCCGTTGAAGAAATGTAAAATTATCTTCCACCTTGAAATGATTTTCAGCCCTCGCTGATGTCAAAAATGGGCCCGCAAGTAGAACGCTGTTTTGTACGCAGTGAGAGTCCCGCAACGTCATCGTGGTTAAAAGTACGGCGCAACCATCGGAAATTAACATATTGTACGACGTACATGTCAGTATGTATTTAATATCAAACTTAAGTTGTTTAAGATAGGGGGCAACAATTCCCAATGGAAACCGAATGAAAAATAGTATCCGTTGGCAACGGCTCGAGGTTACGCGAATACAATCCAGAACGTTCCGCCAGATTCCCTCAGGGGACTCCGGTCCAACTAACTGCCAGGTGGTTTCTAATGGTTGTCAAGACTACAACGTTCTATGCTAACCATTGGGACTAAATCAAGTGACCTCACTCAGAACCTTCCACGGCGGGAAGCACAAACCGTCCGACTGGAATCCGAACATTCCGGCCGGAACCAACCAAAGAAAAAACAGAACCAGCGCCTCACCTTGAGCTGAACGGAGGAAGATCCTGAAGTCCAGCGATGGTCTTCATTGAAACACAGCCAACAGACTTACCTTGAGGAGATCTGTTTGTTGCTGTTGGTCATTTCTACTATTCAGTGTACCTTTACATTACTATGCACCCAGTGTGTACAAGTTATATCACTCAAAACCATACGAAGAACCAAACTACCATGTACGTCCCACAACAACTTTAAACCTAAAATCCTGGAATCATTCAATACAAAACCGTGTCTACATTTTACAATTAAGATTATTCAGGGTACAAACCATACAGAGCAAATCTAAACGTTGAGCTCACAGAGAGCCGACCATAGCCCTGCAACGTCACCCTGACCGCCTCATCACCAACAGCAAATCATGCCAGCCAGCCAACACATGTACAGCTCCAGTGAGAAGTGGGCATCTGAGTGAAAGAACTGCCCATAGTAAAAAGAAGCCCAATTCCTGAACTATAGAACCATCTTCATGGTTTAAAGATTTACAGACATGACATTCCATTGTGGTCTAATCACCTTAGTCTGCTCCCTCCCCTTACTTATAAAACTCTACATCTCCATCACTAGAGTGTTGCATCCTACCCATGGGGGTGTGGTCTGAGTGAGCAGAGATGCATGCTGGGATACAGTGCTGTCTGAAGTCTTCAGTTCCATAGACACGCCCCTCAGGAGAAATCAAGTGTTTCAGAATCTGTCGTGACATCAGTTACATGAGCTGGAATATCCTTCAAGATGGTGGCAGGATTCTGAGAGGAGAAGGCCAAGAGGAAGATGTGTCGTTCTTCCTCTCAGCCAGTGGAACACAACAACGGTCTTCATCAGAGTACCATGGAACACTTTGAAACATTCTCCTCTTTACACCTTGAAGCCCCAGTGAAGGTTTCCTTACCTCCTCAGCTGAAGAGCACAACTTCAGCTCGAAGAGCGCACTAGCTCCCGGATTGGTTCTGATTTAAGGGAACCAATCGTTCAGCTAGTCCTGTCCGAAACAAATACAGTTCAGCCTGAGAAGACGTGCAACTGAGAGCAAGACAAGATCCACAGGGCTCTCCATCAATCCAGCCAGGTAGGAAGAGCCGTCTCATTACAGGTCTGAAGGTCATCTTGAATATCCATTTAGGTCCCTTTCCAACGTCGGACTCTCCTTGTTGAATTCCTTATGGTGTCCATCCTCCATTGATCCTGATTGGTGTAGTCCTAGTTGGAAGTCACTGATCTGAACACGTCGCTTGCATCCTTTTACACTTGAGTTCGATACTCTCCTTCCTGCCCAGTGTGTTGGATATCGCTCCGGAGCGTCGCTCAGGGCTCTTCATGTCTACTGGAGGCCCTTAAGTAAACGTGTGGCCGTCCATCAGGTATGATTTAGTTGACCATTCCAATATCCCAAGCCAATCACACAGACCCCCGTATGAACATTATCACTGTCAAAGCAAGCCGGACACACACCAGACCTGCAAACTCCACAGAGGAAAAAAGGTGACGGTGTCACGGGGCAATCTTTTTGTTTTGTCTCTTATTATTGGAGACAAAAAATAATTATTATTCTGTGAAGTTGATGAATTGTCACTTTTAGGTTTTCTACCCAGTTACCAAAAAAAGAAACATTAGGAATAGTATGCGCTGTGGCAAGCACATGGTTTGCATGTGTTACTTCGAAGGCAAAAAATATCTAAAATACAAGAAAACACAAAAACCTACATTCAACCAGTGGGGTATGGCCCCTGACTCTGAGGAGGTAGGTACCTCCAGGTACCCCCTCCATGCCAGGGCGCCCTGAATTTATGTTTATTAACAGCTCCTCCACCGGGGTCAAGACAATTTGAGGGCCAGATCCAGTCTGCCGACTGTCGGCCTTTTCACGATTGGCTTAAAAAAATGGCTTATTTAAATTTATACCAATACGATGGTGGGAAAAGCTTACCAGTTTGTATGTTTTTTTATACTTCATTTTTATACTTGTTCCACTGACCGCTTGGAAGCCATCGGAGTACATATTTCTTTAAAGGAAAGGGGTTATGTGGTAGGATCTTTAAGAATGCTTAACTGGGATATTTATATTCATGGCTCAAATATTAAGGATCATGCTTTTGACTTGTAACTAACGCATTTACACGGTCAGCGATCCGCTGCCAGGCTTTGGTTCTCCGGGTTGCAGAGGTTTTAGCGTTCCCTTTTCTTGTGATAATGTCCTTCTCCTCGTCATAGCTCTCCAGGAGAACCTGAAGTTCCATTTCATTGAAATAAGCGGCCCGTTTCGCTATTTCGATCAGGGTTTCCATGATCCATACATCACGTCTTTTTAGGTTTGGCGTGGACGCGCACAACCCCGTGTTAACCAACCCCGAGTTGATTGAACTAATGCATAACCGCTGCTGTGGAACCGAAAACTCTCGGTTGGTCGGCACAGGGTAAATCAACCTAGAGTTCAGCGTTAACTCAGTGTTTGTTAAACCTCCGTTCGTGGAACACCCCTCTGGACGAGTGTTTCGCAAGCTCTCTTGTGTTGTTTGGCCTCATACATGCGGATGCGGATGCGCATGCGCGGTAGCCAGGCGACCGTCTCATCCAATGGCGAGCTCAGTTGGCGCTGTGTGCTTCAAGATTCCGATTGGCCCAGAGAAATGTCAATTATAAGAAAGATTCTGAAGCAAGTGCTGAGATTCCGATTGGCCCAGAGAAATGTCAATTCTAAGAATGATCCAATAATTTTTCGCAAAATTCCATTCCATCATCCCCCCCAGCTCTCCTGCCAGGGCACCCATAACAGAACAACCAATGTCTCCAGAGACGTAAATTATGTACAACATTCTTCAGTGGCGTCCCACATTGGTGATGGATTATGCTTGGCGTCTCCAAAATGTGTCCCAGGTAGATTCAACATCTCTGAAGTCATGTCTTTATAGTCCAGTGGTTTCCTGAATGAGGGGCCTTCACAGATGTAAACGGTGCAGCTTGAGTCAGCCTGAGGACAGGAAGGAGGTCATCTGTTCAGAAGACCACCCAGTGGAGGGGGGTGGCTCTTGAGGAGCAGGATCCATATGGGGATGGCCCCAAATAAGTGAAATGAAACTGTTCCTGAGGAGTCACGATGCCTGGAGGGGACTGTTGAATGTGTTCCATGGTTCTCTATGTCAGACTGAAGTTGTGTTCTAGTCGTTGAGATGAGGAGCCCCCTCATCTCCCCCTGGTGTTTCTCTTTCTGAATCCCTGTCTCCATCTTTAAGAACATTCCAATCCATGTAACTGACGTCACCACAGTTTCTCAAACACTGGGTTTCCCCTGAGGGGGCGTGTCAACAGACCTGTAGACTTCAGACAGCTCTGTATCCCAGTATGCACCTCTGCTCACTCAGACCACACCCTCATCAGTAAAGCAACACTCATGTGATGAAGATGCAGAGCTCAGAGTAGAATGAAAGAAGACTGAAGATATCAGAACCCAACCAATTACTCCAGCTTACAACAATAACTTGGAGCCTGTAACCATTTTAACAAATCATTAATACCAACATAAACCAAACACCTAAGTAACCCATGAACCAATAAAACATCCTTATACTCAGATCAACCTTCAGGTAACAGGTTAACTCACCAGGAAGTCAAAATACATCAATGTGCCCAAGAGTAATGAGAAATTAATGACTTACAGTTTGCAGTTATGCTTCATGGTTAAGTTGGGATACTCACAGAACTGCAGTTAAATATCCATGATAGACCTTTGAAGGAAGGAACAATTTACTCATGGTCCAAATTTCAAACGAGAATTAAACCACCACAATCCCCGATTTCCTTCACACATTATCAGTGATTTATATTCAACATACAAGTCACGTCAGTTGTGCTTTGCCAAGCAATTCTACTCACATCAGGTTCAGATGAGATGCTCCTCTTTACTTCAAAAAGTCTTTAACCTGTGAAACTGGAAGAGATGTTAAATAAGTCACAACAGACCTCAATACAACAAACAAATGTACTGTCCGGTTCCCTTTTAAGTGAAACGCACCAGATGCAACCAATTAACTAATCAAGAAAACCACCTGGCAGGCGAGCTGCGGCAGGTAGGCTAATTAGTAAAACTCAATGCAGGTTCGGCACCCTGTGGTCTTCTTGGTAACAGTGAGAGGCTATTTCAGCACTGTGTTTGATCTTAAATGACCTCCCTCATTTTAATTAAAGGGATGAGTCTGATTTGACTGATTTAGATTCAAACTTCAAAATGAAAAAAGTCTTCATTCAATTCACCTTACTTTGTGCGCGAGTGAGTGTGCGTGCGTGTGAGAGAGTGAGAAGGAAGCTTTCATCAAAGAGACCAGAGAAACTCATTCACTGGTTAAACTGGAGTCATTGCCTACCACCACACACATTAACACACACACACACACACACACACACACACACACAATACAGACAAACACCATACAGACACACACAATACACCATATAGATTCACACCATATGCATGCACACACCAGATACACACATATTGATACACGCAACATATAGATACAAACCATATATATATACACGCACACACCATAGGTATTCACCATATAGATACGCACAAACCATAGTTACACACCATATAGATACACACCATAAAGATAAACACACCAAATAGACACACACCAAAGATTAACAGTGCACTCACACTAGGCCATCTGGCAGTGGCCGTGGCCGTTTTCACACCTAACCGTGCTCAAATCTGCCAGTGTGAGTGTGGCCAGTCTGGCCAGGCCAGGCCAATTTGCCCACTTGGGAGAGGTGTGCTGCTACGGTACGGGCCGCTACGGTACAGATGCTAATGAGCCGACACGCGCACACACACACGGCTAGGCAACCTGAGCTGGATGACGTATAGTCCATGCGACGACCACGGACATAATAGAGTGGCGAAGTCACGCCCCTTCCGGTAGGGCTCATGGGACCTATGAGATCGAAAAATATGAATGGGTGTCAATGGAGAGAAAATAATTATTTTCTGGTCCCGGTCTTTATATGCCCTGGATTACACATATGTTGTTTGTGGATTTAAAGGATCATTTTTCATGCAAAGAAAACTAAAAATCTTCGTGAAGAAGTTTGATAATTTTAGGTTTTATGTGAGGCCGCTTTGTGAACTACAGCTCTTCGCTGCTCTAGACGCATATGATATACGTCACCACACCCGCCCTTGGAACTCGGCACAGAGATGGCGATCTCTCTGCCCCACTTCACCGCTTTTTCCAAGGGGAGGATAAAAGCATCGAAAGAGGTGAAAACCATTATAAATCGGGGCACGTGCAGAGTTTCAGTTATGCCGATGGGAAGATTGTCGGTCTTCTCCACGCCAGTCGCAGGGAGCGTGACGTCACATACGAGCCGTGTAGTCTTTCTCGTTGTGTTTTCTCTACAGCCTTTATCTGAACAATTGCACAATAAACGGTCGAACTCTTTGCATGAAAAATTATCCTTTAAATCCACAAACAACATATGTGTAATCCAGGGCATATAAAGACCGGGACCAGAAAATAATTATTTTCTCTCCATTCCTACTGTTATCTTCCGCAGCATGACATAACACATCTCAGGAAGTGGTGGTTGTGGTGATATCTGTAGTTCCACATGTTACCACAAGGTGTCGGTACCGGTTCTACTAATGAGTGATTACTGTTAATACAGAGGGGATTTAGTACTGAGTTCATACAGTGAAGTCGCATGTAAGATGCTCCGTCTTTATAATAAATGACAAGTGCTAAACAAAGATTCTTTATTGAAATGAAGAACAAAACAGTGGTGCTCCACTTTGTTGGAGAATCTCCGTACTGAAGGGTATAGTTCTTCTGAAGCAGATGTGCTGTGAATTCCAATATTAACACAACCGTAACGTTGACCTACAAAAACTATCCGAAATGGAGGAGACATAATATTTGTCTTTTCTTTATTTCTTTATTTTTTATTGGTTTTTTTGAAGAGAGCAGAAAATAAAATTGATAATAATGGATACCAATTCCAAGAAACATATTATTTGAATCGAAATGAAATCATATATTGATGGTTATTAGGCACACAATATACACCGCAAGAAAATAAAAATGCTGACGTTTTTTTTTTTTTGGACGTTAATTTCTGTTCCCTCTTTCTTAATTTCTTCGTCACGTGAAGTCGTTCCCCATTTTGTTATACTTTTCCATCATTGGCAGTACGTTTTTTTTTTATTATATCAATATTAATTTAAACAAAAATGAATAAATATAAAGAGAAAAGTCGACTCTCTCTAGCTTTCAATCCTGTTATTTGTTAGTTATAATCCGACTGTACATTACTTTGAAAGGATGAACCTCAGTTTTGTGATTTAGACCTCACTTGACCTCACTCCCCGAGGTCCACGGTGCAATTTATTTTTCACCACTGGGATGCTGACGGCGTTACCGGCCTACATTTTTTCCTTTGGCGGCCCTCAGTCAAAATTTGGGTTCCTAAATTGGCCCTAAAAAAATAAAAACCAGTCCTCAAAATGATAAAGCCTTTATAACCAACTAGTGGAGACAGGGATGGCTGACTTGTGGATGTTTGACGAGGCCAAAAGAATCCAAAGATTCACGGGAATTGTCTCCTAGCAACCCGTGTTTGTGCTGGGAGCATTGTGTTCGTTTTGAGGCCCAGGTTTTAATGGCGAAAGGATCTCAAAATGAACATTGAACTGCTCTCCGATCGCCTGGCCGCAGCACACCTCGCAACGCACCAGAACCGAGAGCTGCACCGACAAGAGAGGATCTTTAACTCTAAAGTTAGAACTCTTGGGGTAGGCTTCGCACTTTGTATTAGCAATATTTAGCTTTCTCAAGGACAAATTAAACATTGGACATGTAGGTTTCAGGTGTATTACTGACATTACTAATTTTATGTTTGCTTTAACGTTACAGGTTGATCAAATTGGATTTCAGCACCAGGTGAAAGAAAATGAGAAAAAAGGGGAATCTGCAAAAGATTCATCGCACGCTTTTGGTAAAAACATAATCACCCTTATTAAATGGTCACATCAGTTTGTCATCCAAATAAGATCTGCGTTGATTAATTGAACATTAGAGATACTAACTGTGGTAACTAATCATGTAGGCATAGGCGTTTCATCGTTTGCCTTTGGATCTCTCATCCAACTTTTGAGGAGCACGTATGTCGACACGGTTCATTCCTTGATAGAGCGACGTTCAGATCCATCATCGTCCAATATTGATCAATTATTTCGACAGTGTTTTTTAAGGTTGAATAACAGTGAATCACTAGCCTGAGAACCAGAATATTGAGAGCTAATGTTTTATTTGCTCCAATTGCTCCTATGTCTGCCCCTCCACCCCCGTTCGTTCAATTACGAATAATCATACTATGGCAAAGGCATGACCCGCCCTGCTCTCCCTTTAGGTTGGCTTAGACTGACAATGACCCTCAACCTATCCATATAGTTATGTTGTCTAAACATAACACATGTAAATCAATAGTTGTGTTACATAAAACTAACTAAAAGGTTAGGTTGCCTATATCTATCCAAGCCTTATCTTAACGGCACTCATCCAATCAGAGACAGGATTTGTAAAATAATTATTTAATAATTGAGCCTGCCGGTCAATCAGATTTCCAGCAGGCCTATCCCTGGTCAGGCCACCACAACCACTTATCTAATGTGATGAAGGTTAGACACGATGACTGTTCTAATGAGCGCCCTATGGGAGCAACGTTAAGGCATTTTCATAAATAACCAAGATTGCTCCCGCTGATGTGTTCCTGATATGTCAATGTTGCTGATCATTTGCATAAAGTTGTGTGTGTGCGTGTGCATGTGCGTGCGTGCGTGCATGTGTGTGTGCGTGTGCGTGCGTGTGTGTGTGTGTGCACATGCGGCAATCACAGCTGCAGACATGTTGCAAAACGATAAAGCCGCCTGCATCCTGGAAGGCCGTCAGCGGAAGGAGGAGAGGCTTCTGGAGCAGGCCCTGGACGACTACCGACGCTGCTACCAGCAGCCCCAGCACCGCCGGGAGCAGGACCTGGGCCACCCTGAGCCCATGGCGGCGCCGGGCCCCGCGGGGCTTCAGAAGACGCTCCCGGGTCTGTTGGGAGAGGACCCGGGGAGCGGGGAGCGGCTGCAGAGGCAGAAGGAGCAGCTCAGAGGCTGGTCTCAGCAGCAGCAGCAGGAGCGAGAAGCAGCCAGACACCAGCAGAAGCGAGCAGGTGTGCACTGCTGAAAGAACAGTCAGTCATTCTGCCCTCTCTTGGTCATCAGATAAGGTTTGATTTCTCCTCTTCTTAATTGATGTGCTGCTTGTATGCCTGCATGCCCCCAGATGAGCTTTATAATCAGAGCAGAATAAGCGTGGACAGCAAAGCTCTTCAGCTTCAGGAGGTTGAGCAAGCAACTAGGAAGGCACTAGCTCATGCTGATAAAGACTTCAATCTGGCCAAGGTGAGTCTCACGCAAACACCTGAAGAAGTGTATGACCAAATATCTAGGAGCAAATAATGTTTGGACCATATTTCTCATTATTCTATTCTGAGTCTTTGTATAGGTTGAGACATCCTGGATGTTAACGTACCTGGATGTTAACGACGGGTGTTGTGACGTTCCCAGGCAGCAGAGAACAGAGAGACGCATCGCCGGGCCAGGGAGAAGACTGAGGAAGACAAACACCAAGCCGACGTCCTGATGCTCCTCCAGGCTGACCGGGAGATGGAGGCCTCTCAGGACACAGCTCTGCAGGCCTTCAGGCAGAGGATCCACTTCAACCTGCACCAAGTGGAGGAGAAGACGGTCTGTCTGCAAGTCATGTGCACCTAGCACCTTTTATGAGAGGAACAACAATACTTGGTTTCAACACTCAGAGTGAACACTCACAAAGAGTGTTGAAACAAGTCCTTAGACACACACACACACACACACACACACACACACACACACACACACACACGTCCAGGAAACACAATTTAAAGGGATTACAATATATAACCTTGTATTACAGTGCAATGCAGGCTTTAATTATCCAAACAGACGTTGTTTTCTTTTTTGTTATATTCCTTTAATACAATCACATGATTCAAAGTTTGATAGGTGCAAAATTGGAATAATGCTGCGTTCAAGACGAGAACGGTTCTTACTCAGAATTACAGGTCGAAAATGTGGCTAATATTTCAGAGCTCCGACTTGTCAACAGTAACAACATCCAACATGATGGCCTTCATCGTTAATAAAAATTAAGTTATGCTACGTTGACGTTCAGCACAATTTTATGTATAAAGATGCAATATGTGTGTGTATAGTTGAATTCCCTGATTATTGCAATAGATGGATTACCAGCTATTTGACGGATAGAATAAGATAGCCACTGTTTGTCTCCACTCTTCTTCGTGTGTTTACAAAATAAGCATAAATTGCTACTGCAATGGAAGTTGGCAATTTGAGTTGTTTTGAACAAAAGGTCCTCTAAAAAATAGTAAGCATATATCTTGAATGAATCCTAAAGGCAATGGCAAATGTATCATGGACATGGTGGAAGTTAATATTTTGTTGTACAACATGTGTGTTTGTGTGTGTCTGACTGACTGTGTTTTTGCAGAGGACTCGATGGGAGAAGCAGCAGAAGGAGCAGCGGGAGGAGCAGCTTCGTGTGGACTTGGCGCGCTCGGCTGTGCTGCTGGAGAGACAGCAGAGCCGGACTCACAGGATGCAGAGACAAGAGCTGGACCAGACCAACCATCAGCTGGCCCACGCGCAGAGGCAGCAGTCAGTGGCTCACTATCCCACTCGTTTACAATGAACCACCTAGTCCCTAGATCAATCAAATCCCCTTCTGAAAGCTTTATCCACTAGCACAAATTAGATGTCTTCTGTAGAATAGCTGGAAACTATCAGTCAACTGTCATTCATGCAAACAAGGTGATAAATAAATGATCTCTCCCATCTTCATTCCCTTTCCATCATCAGGAAAAAAGCCCTGGAGAAGGAATGCTTTGGCGACTTTGATGACAGCTACTTCTCCAAGTTCAATACCAGCAGCCGATAGGATGACATCTGCAATGATCCGGTCCATTCAGCGATTGTGTTGAAATAACCATGCTTCAAAATACCTGCAATTGCTGTTTTAACCTGGTCGTATTAGGTTAAATGTGTTAATCTGCAATGTGTGCATTCAGTCGTTTATTTTGGAAATGTTTACTTCATGGCCTATATTTTCCAAGAAATGTACATTTAAGAAAAATCTAAAATCTTTATTCAACATCTCAAAAGTACAATTTCATTCAATTTCACATGTTAAAAAATGTGCAGTGTAGAACAAATCACAGCAGTTGCAAATCCTCTGGCAAATTAGGGCAAGTGTAAAGATATTTCAATTACTGCATTATTAAAAACCTCCAACATGTCTTCAACGAAGCAGAGGTAGGCATCATTACAGCTAAAGTTGCACAGTTGTCACAGTAAACCCTGAGTATGACACTCAGGGCTCTGACACTCAGGGCTCTGACACTCAGGGCTCTGACACTCAGGGCTCTGACACTCAGGACTTGGGTAAATGTCATCGTCAATGACACTAACCCATGTAAATGTCAATGGGGCGTCTATGTACTTCTGTATTTTAAACCAGTTTATTTGACAGTCTACCTAAAGGTTTCTGGCTGAGCAGGTGTTACGTGCGGACATGTCAGAGCTCTGCCTCCACTGTTGGGTTCATTCTGTGTGCCCTGGTTACCCAATGCACCTGAGGGGCACAGCCTCACCCAGATACTGTATTGTCATGTTTGCCCTGTGCAGCCTCCTCCAGATACCGTTTTATTCTGTTTACTGTTCATCCCTGAAGATAAACAAAAATTGTATCAGACAAGTTTACAATTGCGCTTGTCATTATTCCCTTTTCCATGACGGCAGTAAACAAGGCATCACGTGATTCAATGGATAAAAAAAAAGATAGATTATAGATTTTCAGTCACAAATTTGTTCCATTTTCTTTGCCACAAGGCCATGGCTTTTTCTTGCAGATTTGGTGGCAAGGAGCTGTACCTGCAAAATGTAGGGAATATTAGTAAAAAATATTGTGGACATTTAGAAACATATGCAACACACTTACATCTATCAAATCATTACTTTGGTTAAACCTGTCTATTTAAAATGAGTGTCTAAAGCGCGACACCAGAACCCAGGTTTTTCTTTATAAATCAATTGTATCTGTTAAGAAAAGTTGACTTGTGAACATGGGCCATTCTTAAGGAGAACCAAATCCAACATCACCTGCAGGTTGGTTTGCAGTAGATGGCTCCCTCTCTAGGAAAATACATGCTGTTGCATGCATAATCTTAGATTGGCTGAGATGGCTGAGAACACAACTGTCCTCCGCTAATTTCAACTGAATTCATAATTTTCACAGAGGCACCGTCGTTTGACATACAAGGGGGTCGCTTATTTCTCTTGATACTTTAATGTTCATGCAAAGGGTAGTTGACAAAACCCATGGATATATATAAATAGATACTGCAGTGACCAGTCAGGGGGTTTGAATGTCAATGAACCTTGAAACAAACACCTACCTAATGGAGTTCATGGCAAGCTCTTTTAAAGTGCCCAAATGGTTGCTCAGTCCTCCAAATCCCACAAACGCCTCATAGAAATCATCAGAGAGACCGCTGGCACCAAACATGGAGGGGTCATCAGAGCTGATCACCAGCGGGTGCCCCTCTGACATCAGTGCCGCAGCTGGGTGGTTACGCAGATCTTTGACCAGCTTCAAGACCTGCAGCAGAGACACACGGTCTGTATACCATTATACTGGTTGTCATTCACAACGAGCTATGCCTGCCCCGGTCACTTTATTCCCATGCAAGTCCCTACTCTTAAAATTATATTACATGTAATATAGTATGTATATGAATTTTAGAATTAGATGAACGCAGGTCTTTTTTTTTTTTTTTATCATTTTTGGAGCCAGGTGAGCCATTTCGTAATTTGAACACTGTACCCAAGCAAGTGACTAGTACGTCAGCAGCTGCACAAACGTTGTTCTGGTGACAACAAGTGCCCTTTTCCATGACTCCATACCTGGTTTGAGATGGGGCAAACCTCCAGAGGCACCGCATTCATCTTGGATAGCATCTTGGCCACCGGGTGGCGCAAAAGAGCAAAGCCGTGGCCGATGCGGGAGGTGTTGAAGAGCAAAGCATCCAACATGTTCTGGTCCGACTTTGTGCCTTGCAGATCTGCATGAGACAGAAGACGTAACTCTGATTGTTCACTTCATATAGGAAGGGTTTTAAAGCCGAATGCGCTGATGCAAAAATTGAATTGGAACTACACTGACTCAGCTCAGTTATCTGCCATTGTGTGGTTCTTTCTTTCTTTAGTTCCTTCCTTCCTCCCCTAACCTCAGTCAGTAAAATCTCAGTCCAACATTGATTAGGTCCTAAGCCACAACTTCCAACAGGACAGGGACATGTTTATTGTTGCAGATGGTGGACACTTGTTTAAATTAACACTGACAGATCCTCACACAATGGATGTGTTGCTTATTTTTTCTTGACTACTGCATCGACAGTGAACAAATTTGGTGCAAAATGCTTAATGGCGACCTTAGCAGAGGGGAGAAAATTATAAATCACAACCTGCAAGTTTATCCAAACACGTCTGTGGTCTTAAGACTCCCATAAACGGGGCCTTGGCAGTCTTGACTTTAGATTAGGGATTGGCTGAGCTCACCAGTCTCTCCGGCATGGAAGAAATAAGAGAGATTGGAGCCTTGAGCAGCTGGTAGAGAGAGGGCCTCTTTGTATTCCCAGAGTGGCCGGCCAGTGTCCTCCTGACCCACCTAAATAAACAAACAAACAAGCAAACAGTCTTAACACTACTCTTTTGTTATTCTGTCATAACCACTAAAACACACAAAACCGAAAATTCAATAGCATTACATTTTAAATGACAGCCATAGGATAAATTACGGTTGATACAACATCCCACTGCTTCCCACCCCTGCTGAGGCATGTTTGAAGCCAACCCTGTGCTAGCATTGAATGAGGAGCAAATCCCTCACAAGATCAAATCCAGCCATCGTCTCAGGAAAGTCCACTTGTAACTTCATGGCCTTCTGTACCTCCTTGGTGAGCAGTGCTGGATATATCTCCCTGAAGAACACACAATCATCAGAAAGTTCTGCATAAAATCACGAGATAATCAGAATAAGAAGGTGATCCTACAATTGTATGATAGTGTGGGACACGAGTATTTATTCAACCTGTTTACAGTGAAGATGACTCTGGCTCCGAAGAAGTCTGGGTTCTCTTCCACGAACTGCCGCGCGGTATCTTGGTAGGTCTTCATAGTCCACTCTGTGTCGTGGGTACTTCCGTCCAGCTCGTACGTCTGGTTGCAACAGAAAAAAGCCCTGAGGAGTCTCACCCAAAAAGATAATTGGAGAAGATGGATTGATTTGAGGGCAAATGGCAAACGTTTACCTCAGGAAGTAAAGCACGCACTTCCACATACAGAATGTTGTCTCTGTAGAACTGCAAAAGGCCTTCATGGAAGTAGTCTTTAAAGACAGGCGCGTAGGTCACCAGGCCCCAGGTGGCCTTAAAGGCCTGTTCGAACCTCTTCCAGACCACGGTCAGGCTAGGATAGGCCAACTCCGGGTCTTCCAGGGTCCAGAGGGTCATGTAGGACATGAGGCTGGGCACGCAAAGAAGAAGAACCAATTAGCTAGACGATCTACGTTTAACATGTCAGCGCCTCACACAGACGATGACATGGAGGTGATCAGACCGACAGGGGGAGCCTACCTGTCATCCAGGTCCGTAACGTTGACCGTCTTGGCCCTCAGCTGCTCCAGCAGGGTCCAGGTAGAGCAGTTTGACAACGGTTCGGGCAGCCCAGAGGAGAAGTAGAAACGGACCGACCGGTCGTCAGTGTAGCAGATGTAGCAGTGGGGTCGATACGTCACGTTCCTCACCAGCCACGCCACATCAACCATTGCAAAGTCATGGACATGGAGCGCAGCCCCTGGGGCCACATGGAGAGGCGATGGCTGGATTATTTGGCAGTTTACAGTGACATTTTATGCTTTTCACCAGTTTTTGGCTACATTAGCAAAGTGCCATCGCTCCAAGAATTGCAGCATTGCCATGATATGACCAGTGAGAATTTGCTTGGTCATTCATTAAGTTGTTTTGCACATTTGTACAATGATAACCAATCACTCGTCAACGTAGACAGTGATGTGAGGCCCGCCTAAAAGATACAATTTATTTAGTGGCTTAATTTTCCCGTGGAAAAATAACACCTACATCTACAGGACTTGTGGAGAAAATAGACTAGGAGCTACAATACCAAACTAGAAAAGGCAGTGGGTGCTGTAGATTAAATAACAGCCTAGCAGCACTCACCAACACGCAGCATTACTAAACAAACATTCTGTGTTGGTTATCAAAGGCCTACACGAAACAACTGTTCAACTGATACCTTTGGGCATCTTCTGCAGCAGGCCGTAGATGGGGCTGCTCCTGATCAGAGGCCTGGCCTTGAAGAAATGTAAGGCAGGAAGGAAATCTTCTCTTGCCATCTCCTCGAGCATCAGTTTGCTTAGATGAGCATCCAGCTGCTGCTCCTCCAGCGAAAGGCTAACATTTCCCCCTAAGCGCATGGAGGCTTCCATCTTTATGAACTCTTCCCTCTGCCTGGGGTCTGGGTAGCTCATACCCAGGGTCAGGAAGCAGGACAGTACGCACAAAATGGCCACAGAGTGGCGCTGGAGCTCCATCTCTCGGAAGAGACACAGTGGCGAAAGAACTAAAGACAAGAAAGTGATATAAAGCCGACTAAAGTACAAATCATTTTTCGTGGCAATGCAAAGTGGAAACACCCTCTATCATATACGATTTTATTGGCATGAGCTAGTGACCTTCACATGCGAAGATAACAGCACTTTTATATCCATTAAAGCATGATTCACATTGTTCCGGATAGCTCTACCTCTGGGTTTCTACCGAGGTTTCAATTCAATATCGGCCTACTTAAAAGAGATAATGTAGATGCATTTTTGTCATTTAATGGCATCTTGTAAATTAGAAACTATTTGTGTGTAAGGGTGTTGTGATACGTGGACTTGGGCGCCCCTTGTTTGCACATGGTGAACAGCAACGCTTTTGCGTTGGAGGTATTATTTACACAAGCAATGTAAACGGTTAACAGTGGCGTCCACGACAAATAACACTAAACGTCGCTTGACGCATTGGTGATTGGTTTTAGACGTGGCTATGATAAACCACCCGTCTATTTAAATGCTAAAGTTATGAAATATAACCATTGTTATGTTACGCGCATTGTCAATAACCTCGAGCCATATCAAACCGGATTTCGATGTTAAATGTTGTGTTCAGCGAGCTTCATCGCTCTCTGTCGCAATGGAAGATTTACCGTACCTCTCCGCCGATTCTTTGAGATCCAAAAGCCTAGCTTGCAGAAATATTTAAATACACACCAACTTATCCAAACACTTCTGCTTCAGATTTCTTCCCAGCCAGTGATGACCCCCTCGGGCGCCGAAAGCAACCAACCAACTGTGAGTCACTGAGGGGGTTGTACATTGGGGTCATTAATGACGTATGCGTTGTGGTTGTGGCCCATCGCACCTGCATTTGCATCTTTTAATCCTTGTTTAAATTTCCCTATTCGTCTTTCACTTCTCACTCAATAGTTCCTCTGTGTCATGCATTTGTTCTTTGGATTATATGAACTTCTTAGATCCATACATTCTTATTCAGAAAAAGTATTTTATTTCTAAGAATTGTACAGTATAGAAAACACTTCGGTCCATTTCCAAAATAATCTATGTCAGTCAGATAAGAACTTGTAAACGTCACATAAGAAATAAACATACAGGGCCTCTTCCAATGCTGCCATGCTACTGAGGTAAAAGTAAACTTCTCCAAAGAAAACAAACCCCAAACAGACATCACTTATATTAAAAACGAGTTCATAAATGTACAAAAATTCATAAAAAAAAAATGAACAAATAAATAGGATTCACATTTAAACATGCTTTTCACTAGTGCTGAGACAGCAGAGTAAAGGTGAGAGGTGGGGATTGTATGCAGACTACCAGTCTTCATTTGCAAAGTCTACACACCAACATTACAAACAGTCTGTAAAGTTCACAACTATCACAATCTGAAAGATTCCCCAAAAACAAAGAACACCCCAGCATCCCTAATACACTAGACAGCCCAAGTGAAGACATTGCCTTGAATAAGGCCAACTCTATTATGCCCACAATGCAACGCTTTCCTATTCAGGCAAGAAAGTCAAGACTTTGCAGCACTAGTATAGTACGGCAATACAACTATTAAATGGTCCACCGATTTCCACCATATCTCGTGTGTCTTTAGGTTCTAGAAGTCGGTCTTGGAGATCAATAGATCGCCAGCTGTACAGCAAAATATATATATATATTCACCACCTCGCCACCTGATGGTCCCCTTGTAGGCATGCACACACATCATCCCCATCTTGTATGTTACAATAGGGAGTGCTGAAGATAGCATTGCTCCTGACATAGTGTCACATCATTTACAATTCCCACATTGCTTTGTTGAAGGACAGCAGTGCAGCTATTTGCAACAGACAGTTGACTGGAAGAGACTGTACTGTTTTTTTTTTTTTTAAGCTATAGTGTATATAAATGACAGGCCAATGCAGAAGTGTTGACTTGCGCAACTGTGTTATAACAAACAAGGAAGTGGATGGTTTCGGTGGGGGCCAGGAACTGCCAAGCGGCGTTATGAGGTAGATTCTTCACTGCACCTCTGGGACAAGGTGCATGGACGACTGTTTCCCAAGAAAGCACATCAGGTGCTTCTTGCATTCCAACTTAAAAGGAAAAGTGTGACAACATAAGGCTACCATTGTGTGTAATAGAGTAAAGTGGATTTCCTTACATTTTAATCACCTCGCATCAAAAACGGATGCAGGTGAAGTGTTCAAATCAAACTCGAGCCAACGACATAGAGAACACACACACACACACACACACACAAATCCATTGACAGCGAGTGGAGCCCGGTGGAACACATGAACACAACCCTACATATGTAATCACTGGGTTCCACACTTCAATCAAGTCCGAGTTCCATCGTATTGTTGCTCCGACCAATTCAATAAAAATACCCGTATAGATAAACTGTACGCCCTGAGGATTTATTATTGATCTACTTAAGCTATAAAAAGGGGAGAGCGGAACAGAAGCAGTTGGCTGAACAACCCTGCAGGGCGGTGTATGAAACACCCAAAATAATGTCCTTTATTACATCAGGCTGGGCCCAGCAGGTTCAGGGGGGAACTCAAAGCAGAGGGCGCATCGGAAGGATCCTTTTTTATTTTATTTACGACGAGAACATGGCACCACAGGGGTAGGGCAGGGGCGCGCACACACACACACACACACACACACACACACACACACACACACACACACACACACACACACACACACACACACACACACACACACACACACACACACACACACACACACACACACACACGAGGATGTGTTTAACTCTGGTGAAACTGGACCAGGTGAAAATGACCCTTCAGCTTGGGACAGTTTTGTTTGCTTAATGCGAGCGATAATCATCTTAACGTCGCATTAAAGGCTGGTGTCATTCACACATACATACATTCAATAACAAAGACCAAGGCTTCCGGCGAGGCCGACGTCTGTGGACGGCAGAGATCGGTTGTTAAGTACCTCCATGTTTTGTTACTTAGACCTGAGTTAAGAAAAATAATAGTTCAACAACAACACGTCCTCTGCTCCAGACCAGCAGCCACACTCTGGAGGACAAACTAACAAACTATCAAAAAAGGCAAGTAAGCCAATTTTAGATCGAGGTGACAAGACAGTCCAGTGAAGAGTAAAGGGCCGTCCAGTGTGACTCTACAACTACTCTATGCTGTCCTGACCGACTGTGATCCAGTAGTTACTGGCAACAGCTCTCTGTCCTGTTGCGAGGCAGAACCTGGGGTTGAAGTCCCACAGGCTGCACAGCCCTGGCCAGCTCCATGGGCAGACCCTAAATATCCATGAGAGGGTCTTTACACTGTCACATTGTACTGGACCAGAGCTGAAAATCCTCTGGCATGGAAGCAATATCCATCCTTTTGCCCCACTGTTATAAATTTAACGAAAAAGGTTCCACACAGGCAGCAGTAAAATCATACATTCTACGGAGTCTCTAGAAAAACAAAAACGAAATCAAAGGGTGTATTGCGTTCCCTTTACTGGACAGTTAGGAGACTTAAGCTGTTTAGTTTCAGATACAGTGATCCATCAGGTGGGAGCGCTCTCCTCTGTTGTTCCACCAGGCCCAATGATGAATTTAAAGACACCCCTGAACAACAGGACTCCATGTTGAACCACTTCTCACTGCAGAGCCGTCCTCAACAGCAGCGTGCAGCACGGCGGACTTCTGTAGGAGTTACAACACATGGTAACATCCGTTTGGCAGTGTGCTGCTCATCCTTGGCCTAGAAGGGGAAACAAAATCAAATCAAGTGGGTGTCACTTCACAACCGGACAATGAAAAGAAAATGTCCTAATATCTGCTACCAAGATTTTGCCCTGAAAGAGTTTACATGGCTATGGGATAAACACAAAGACATGTACCGTCTCCCTTGCAGCGACGGTCCTCATGCCGGGGCTTCTCACACGCCCTGCTTATTGCCCGGGGCACCAGGAGCAGCCATCATCTGCTGCCTGTGACAAAGAGGAACCAGAGTCAGGAGAGCCTTCAATACCATCTCTTTATCGAGAGTCATAGAAACCTGGAATTGTTAGTAATCACCAAGTACTAAACCGAAACTCAGAATGTATCTTTTATGATTTCATAGCGAAGTACAATTGCTATGAATACAGCCATACAGTACAGACGGAAATAAAGGCTTAGGTTTAAAGATGACATATTATGAAACAACAATTTTCCTGGGATTTGGGGTGATGTTTTGGGTCTCTGGTGCTCACACACATACAGACTTTGAAAAAAAGTCTGTACATGATTTTTGAGTGAGATATGCATTTCTGAAAGTACCCCGCCCACAGTTACCAAACGAGCGAGTCAGTTTCGGCACCCCCTCCTACGTAGGAAGGGGGCACAGTTGAATATTACTGCCCTCCAATCAGAGCATAGCTAAGATTTTGTGGACCAGCGGACGAGAAGCTCAGGCAGGGGGATCTCAGCGGCAGCTCAGCTCCGGGAGTACAATCCCTTTCTCTGCCGGACTGCCGCCGAGCTCCCCCCGCCGGAGGAGGAGACATGGAGGAGAAAGGGATTGTACTCCCGGAGCCGAGCTGCCGGACTGCCGCCGAGCTACCCCCGCCAGACTTTTCAGCCCCCGGAGGACACCCGCCGGAGCTGCCGGACTGCAGCCGGAGCTTCGGCGGCAGTCCGGCAGCTCCAGCGCGGGGAGCTCGGTGACAGTCCGATAGCTCTGCTCACAGAGTACAATCCCTTTCTCCTCCATGTCAGGGTCCATGGACTTCAGAGAGTCCAGGCCAAATTTCCTTTCCCCCAATTCTTCTCAACCATGGCCGAGATGTCCCCCACTACGAGTCTTTACTTGTTGTGGAAGCGCCAGAGACGTCAAACGCAGTCGTTATGATTCATAATATCAGTGTTTCCCCTACCATTGTTCAGGCCTGGCGGGCCGCCAGGCCAACGAGCGCCCCCGCCAGGCCAACAACCAACCAAAAAAAAGAAAAAAAAGGAAAAAGAGAAAAAGAAAAAAAAAAAAGATGCAGTGTCGCGCGTGCGCAGATGATGCCCCATCATAACGGACAATCTGACCGCATTAAGTTATATCATCATTAGCATGGCAGAGCCATTCTTCCAAAAGCCTAGAAAGATTAAGTGTAGCAACCAGCCATGCTCACTGTGTTCATAATCAAATAAGTGTATTGTAAATAAAATAAGTGTATTGTAAATAAAATGAGTGTATTGTAAATAAAATGAGTGTATTGTAAATAAAATTAGTGTATTGTAAATAAAATTAGTTTAATGTTAATAACGTGTTTATTGAATCATTATCAACTTGTGATGGCTAAGCAAGTGTTTTATATGGAAATAACCAACAAATACTCTAGCATCCCGTGAAAAATGTATAACAAATCACACTATCATCTCTTACCACCGGGCCTAAAAAAAAATTCTAGGGGAAACACTGATAATATCATCCGAGGCGCACATAGCTTTTGGCCGTCATATTAGATATACTTTTATATAAATACCCATATATAATATTATTATTATTATTATTATTATTATATTATATTCTATAGATATACAGCTAACGGCAACCATCCCTTCTCCTCCATGCTGTGGTTCAGTCTGACAGCTCATTGGTCAATGGGCAGCAGCTCATTTGCATTAAAGCTACAGACACCAGAAACAGTGCATTCTGACGGGACTGAAACAAGAGGGGAATAGCGGGAGCCACGATTTCTTTTCCTAAAAGCTATTTCCAGCAAACAGCTTCAATAACATGTTTTCTGGAACCCAAATAAAATTTTTACTTGTTGGGAAAACACCATAATATGTCTCCTTTAAGAATCAGTTTTTCCTTGTTGTCTCTGTCGGTTTCCAAAGGGCAGTTTGTTCCCACCTCATTCATAATAAATAATAATAAAGTAGAGGAGATTAGTTCAACGTGTTTGACCTCAGATAGACACTGTTGAAGTTTAATTAAGTATTTTCATTCAAACCGGTCTTATAGTTCCCTCTACTGGGGATTGTAACTGCCTTGATGTCATTGTTTGCAATGAGGATATTGAGCATCATTGACTAAACTAACAAGAAAAGTTTAGATGGTTTACAACATACGTGTATGCATTTACATAATAAATGGAAGGCGTTCTACGTACACGCCGTTAAAAATGCACAGCTAATTCGAAACTAGCTCTAATTAAGTGCCTCAAGACTATACTGACTACCTTACCCAGGGTGCAGGAAGTGGTCGGGCGCGAGCCCCCTCTGCTGGAGCATCATGCCCTGGAAGTGCCCCCCGCCCTGGGGGTGTCCGTACACGGCCATGCGCGTCTGCCCTGGGGAGTAGGGCAGCTGCTGGGGCCTCTGCAGGGCCTCCATGAGGTGCGGGTGGGGTCTTTGGGCGGCGTAGGGACTGGGATAAGGCTGACCGGGGTAGGGCGAGCCCCCGCCGGCCCGGGACAGCATGTGGGGTGGGGGCACCCCGCCCTGCTGCATCCCTGGGTGCACGGCGCGGGGGTCGTACATGAAGCCGGCGGCCAGGTGGGCGGCGGCCGCCGTGGGTTGGCGCTGCTGCTGCTGCTGCTGCTGCTGCTGCTGCTGCTGCAGGCTGCGGCGCCGGGCGGCCGCGTTGTGGCTGTCCAGGTCCAGGATCTCCTTGGGGCTCTCGGGCCGCTCCGTGCTCTCCTCCGGCCGGACCTGCCTGGCCGGGCTGCCGGCGCCACACAGCTGCTCTTTACCGTCCCCGGAGTCCCCGCCGCCGGACTGAGGCCTGGGCCCCGCCTCAGACAGGGGCACGGGGGGGGCCTCGGGCCCTCGCGGCGACATGCCCCTCTCCACGGGCCTGGCGGTGGCCCCGGCGGTCGCCATGGGGACGTAGGCGGCGGGGGCCATGGGGTGGCGGGGCTGGTACTGAGCACGCTGCCAGTCCTCGGAGGGGTACCCCCCCCGGCCGCTGGGCTGAGCGTGAGCCAGGGCCTGGGGCTGGCCGTAGTAGGGCTGCTGCTGCTGGTACTGGGGGTACATGTTGGGGTGGGCCTGCGGGTGCTGCTGGCCCGCCATGTGGAAGGGGTACCCGGCGCCTCCCTGCTGGTGGTGGTGGTAGGCCGGGTAGTGGGTTGGGTTCATGGTCTGGTTGGGGTAGGGGTGCTGGGCAGCCGGCGGCATGGGCCTGCCCATGTTCTGATGGCCGTAGTGTGCGTGCGGGGGGCTGGCCAGGCCGTACTGCCCCATAGGTCCGTTCCCCTGGCCCTGGGGGTGCATCGCCGGGTGCTGGCCGGACGGGGCGGGTCGAGGGACGGCCCGCCCCCCGTGGGTGCCGCCTGCCAGGGGCGTCTGGTGGGGCGTGGGGCTGTAGCACTGCTGCTTCAACGCGCCCGCGGCGCGGTCCGCGGGCTGCAGGCTGCGCTGGGGGGAGTCAGGGCCGCCCGGGTCCCCCCGTCGGCCAGAGGGCTCCGAGGGCCTCTGATCCCCGCGGTCGGCAGGGCTCGACTGGGGGGGCAGCTGGGGGATGGGGTGGCTGGGGGGCAGAGAGGTGAGAGGGACGGGCTGGGACGGAGGGTGCCGGGGACCCCCCTGGGGCATCCCGTGCACAGGGCTGGTCTGTTGGGGCGCGTGCTGGGGGGGGTGCTGTGGCGAGGTGAGGTAGTGAGCGCCGTTGTGGGGTGGCTGTTGGAGGGTTTGGGGGCTGTCCTGGTGTCCCCGGCTCTGAGGACGTCCGTTCAGATTGTGTGGCGGGGTCCTCTCTGGTACGGGCGCAGGGGCGTGCTGAGGTGCGTTCGGCCGGTCTGAAGGGCTGCGGTGCTGGGGATGGCTGTGTGGGTGCTCGGGGTCTTTGGCGGTGCTGGGGTGGACGGGGCTGCTGTTGCTGCTGCTGCTGCCGTAGCGGGCCGAGGCGGCGGCTGGGTTGGCGGGCTGGGCGGCCTCGTGGCTGTGGGATTGTCCCCGGTAGTCCGACTCCTGGGCTCGGCCCGCCGCGGGTCCCGGGGCGGTCCGACGCTCCGGGGTTCGGCCCCAGCCGGGCCCTGGAGGGCCGTGCATTCCCCCAGGAGGACCACACTCTGCTGGGCCGAGCGGGGGCCGGCCCTCGTGGTCCGAGGACAGAGAGGTCATTTGTGCTGAGACCTGGGTCGTGGGGTCGTTGCGTTTGGCCGCCATTTGAGATTCAGCTGATCCTCCTGTGAACACAGAAGCATGGAGCGCGTTAAAGAAATACCCTGTTAATCAATATCCGTAACATTGCAACACAAGCACCAACAAACAAACCAAAGAATTGGGAGGGGAAACGGCAGCAGTAAATTGTTCCATTAAACCACATGAATGACAGAAGATAGGTTTGATTGATATTCATTATGACTGCAATGAAGAGAAACAAAGACATGACACAAACATGTTAAAAAAATTAAGAATATTTTTGGTTTGAAACCTTAAAAATAAACACAGAAGAAACAAACGGTAGACGTGTGTGTCCCCGATGTGTGGCTGTGTTTAAACTCTCCACTCTAGACTCTGAGTGTAACAAACGCCAGAGGAGGTAACGTGGCCCATGTGTGGCGGGGTACCTCTGAGCGGCGTGTCCGTCTGCTGGGGAGGCCGTCTGTCTGGCCCATTGTCTCTGGCGGGCCGCAGCAGCTGAACCTCCTGGGGAGGGGGGGGCGGCCGGGGGGCGTATGCTGGGGCGCTGCCAACTGCTGACGGGGGCCCGGGCTTCTGCTGCTGGAGGGTGCCCATGTGCTGGCGAGGGGGCCCCGCGGGGGGTCCGGAGGAGGCCGACAGCTGCTGCAGGGCCAGCATCTCTGGGCTCTCCAGCATGGAGGCCAGCCGCCGCCGGCCAGCGTCTGGGTGCGGCGCGGGCTGGGGGGCCGTGCCGCCGAGGGAGCTCCCGGCCGGGGGCACTCGGTACTGGGCGTTGGGGGCGGGCATGTGGGGGTATCCTGCGGCGGGCTCTGGCCAGGGCTTTTGTCCTAGCGGCGGGGGCACCCCTCCCTGGTTGTAATGGGGCTGGCCGGCCATGTTGGGGTCATGCATGTGGGGCCCGTGCGGCCTCTCTTGGGGCTGGTGGTGCATACCGGGCCACATGTTGGACAGGCCCATACCGGGGGCCCCGAAGCCCGGGTACTTGTGCTGCGGGGGGCCCTCGGGGATGGGGTATCTGTTGGCCAGGGGGTGCATGGTGTGCCCCTCTGGCCGCTGCCGGGTCGGGTACATGCTGGCCTCGGAGGGGGGCCCGGGCTGAAGGGCCACAGGGCGCGGGCCTAGCGAGGGCCCGTGCGTGGGGCCGACGTAGGGGTGCTGCTGTTGGTGCTGGGGCTGTTGCTGGTGGGCGTCTGGACCCATGGGGTATCGGAGACCCCCATGCAGACCGTCACGCAGGTGATGCTGAAAGTACAAATGTTTTGTGTCAGTCGAGTTTCACCAAACGTATTCCTTACTACCTCAAACATAAAGAATAGTTATTAGGTCAAGCAACTTATGCCCACAATCTAAAGAAAAAAACATTTTGACCCCCAGGCAGGGGGCCAACTAACAACGTTATGCACAGATACCGATAATAATAATAGTAATTGATCAGTTATTTATAGCGGATTTCTAAATACTCAAAGACGCTTCACAAATAGCCGAACTCAGTCCCGATACTGTGCTCATGTATTTCGTACTCATAAATCTTCTTCTATAAAACCACCCGACACCACTAATGACAGAGAGCAACCTGAGCTCATTATAACGCACATACACATAATAAAAAAAGCATCTCAAAGATGCCGTGGCCCCCATGGCGATAACACTACCCCCATCTTTCCTCCAACTCTCAGCCCACAACACGTACCACTGTTATGGTATTTTGAAGTACGCAGATCGGTTCTCTGTATCTGCAAGCGCCAAAACGATAGTACTTCATAGCATAGCAAATGTAAGCACATTTACAATTAAAGTGGAAAGGCTGCACCCCTGAACAACGCTGTCCGTGTCGTGAAGTAAAGCATGTCAAATTAGCTGGAAAAGGCCTCAAGCCCTTGGTCATCAGTGTTTCCCATGACCCCCCAACCCCGCCCCTGCCCTGGGGGTACGCACCTGCATGCTGAAGTTGTGCGGCATGCGATGCAGACCGGGGTCTCCGTGCCTGGGTATGTGAGCCCCCTGAGCAGAGTAGGCAAAGCGGGGGTCCATGACCATCCTCTGGGAATACATGGGCGGACCGTGGGGGCCAGGAGGTCCATGCATCTACCAGAAAAACAGTTATGAAAGAGTTAAGGGGGGGGGGGGGGTGATAAACCAAGCTGCTTCAGCGCGGTACTGATCTGAACACGGGCGCATTACGACGGGATTGAGACGCTGTGGCGGGCTACCTGTGGTCCCGGGCGGTACATCCCGCCGCCGCCCAGGTGCTGCGGGCCCAGGGGGTGATGGGGCGGCCCGGTGGCCCAGTGGGGCGGGGGCGGCGGCCGGCCGGGCTTCTTGCCCTCCTCCTCGGCGGGGGGGGTGCTGCCCTTGCCCCCCGGGGCGCTGCGCTTGCGGTGGGCCTGCTCCGTGGCCCTGATCAGGCTGTCGGGCCCCGGCTGCTTGCTGCCGCGGCTGCGCTTGCGCTCCTTGCGCTCGCGGTCCTCGCCGCTCACGTGGAACTCCTCGTCCGTGTCGCCGTCCTCCGAGGGGAAGTGCTTCAGGAGGGCGCGGCTGAAGCAGCGCTCCAGAGAGTCCGCCATGTTGGTGTACTCTGGGGGGAGGGCGGGCACACAAGTTCATTTAGACACTCAAAATTCAGAATAATTCATTTTAGGGCCAAGTTCTACGGAGGTGTGGGGTGGGTATCCCCAGGACCATGGCCCATTTGGGATATTTCTTCGTACCGCGCTTGTGAGCATGGTTACCCTAAATGACCAAGGTGGTATACCAAGTGTCCCAGAAGCCTTACCCTCTCTCAGACACGGATATGAAGGACACACACACACTTATTCTCTGATTAGTCTCATTTGAGTAACAGTGACAAAATGGCATTGCAAACTATTTGGACAATCAACTAATGCGTATGAAAAACGTATAAAAGAAAAAATAAATTGGGTTCACTGTCCCTCTACATTAAGAATCAAAATCCTACTTACTAAGATATGACCTATAATTTTACATAAATAACATAACATAAATAACGTGTTTATAGAATTTATAAAATCGATCAAGGAGCCTCATTAATTCACACTTGGAAGCTGTCGGAGACGATGACACCATTTTGGAAGTACACAAAACATGCCACTACAGGCCACCATTGCGTCTCCTACATCTTTTGAAAGGGAGGGGTGAGGAGGGGGTACTCAGTTGGTTGACCTCTGCAACCTCAGCGCTAGATGCCCCTCAATCCCACACACCTTTAATATTTGCTGTTCTTATGAAGTCACCGAGGTGTGGCATGTGACCGCATTAGCCAGGAAAAACACTTCCAGTCACAAACATTCTCTCACCAGCTCATTTCCTCACACTCCACACCACTGATCGATCAGCATGACACACACACACACACACACACACACACACACACACGAAGGGGCCGTTGCTGCTGACCAGGTCAAAGGGCGTCAGTTGACCCCCTAGGCTCCTTCAGCCCCCTCTGGAAAAGATTCCTCCCACCTCTCCCCCCCCATCCTCCTCCTCCTCTTCCCCTGGGGAGAGCATTGAGTCGGATGGATGGCTCCAGACAGGGGGCTTAGGGCTGGAATGTCTCTCTGGCACTGCAGGGCCGGAGCCAGCCCCCCCCCCCCACCCCCCTCTGAGCAGTGGAGCACAGCTCAATCACTCCCCATTAATCACTGTCAAGACTGCCCTGCCTGGCCCCACACACACACACACACACACACACACACACACACACACACACACACACACACACACACACACACACACACACACACACACACACACACACACACACACACACACACACACACACACACACACACACACACACACACACACACTTTTAGTACATAAGATCTACATCCTCATAGGTTAGAAAACAACATCCTCTTTTTTTCGCCCACAAAGGACGTGAGGAAGGCTGCAGTTCCAATCGCTCTCACCGCTGTCTTCCCCGTTGTACTCCATGCAGTTTTGAAACATAAGTTTCACGTCGGTTACAAACTCTTCCTTTGCGATGTAGTCGCCTTCGTTCAGCTTCCTCTCGATGGTGGACAGATCCATGGGAGTCTAAATGACAAAGTAGCACAATTACCAAACTGGTAATAGGACCTAATCCCTTCTGAAGCGATGGGAGAGCATGCCAGAGGTTTCTGAAGTCAAAACAAACATGAGAGCCTGCTGCTGCTGTGGGGCTGGTCTGTACTAGACGGCCTCTCGTACCTGAATGAGCTCATGGTAGTTGGGGGCGTAGGAGTCGTCCACAGGCTCCATGAAGGGCCAGGAGTCTTTATGCGCTTTGAGGGTCTCCAACACTGGAGAGAACAAACCAGGTACGACTTCAGAGAGCATACCATGCAGAAAGATATCAACAGCCGTCTTGTTATTGGCCTGGTGCAACAGCTACAAAAATAACCCATATCTTACCTTTGTAAAGCGCAGTGTAGTCATCGTCGATTTCATAACTGAAAATTGGACACGCAGCCAATGTTACCAGCCATTTCAAAGCAGAGGAAACAATGCGTTTTAGAAACATGCCCTGAAGAGGCTGAAATGAAAGGGGCTCCTTACAACTCCTTGGTCTTGCGCGACCTGCGGATGGGCGAGTGAGGGTCCAGATTCATCAGCTCTGGGGGCAGATCTTTACCCTGAGAGAGCAACCAGGCCTTCTCTTCCCGCAGCTTCCTTCGTTTGGCTCGTTCTGCAAACAAAACGGTATTGGATCAAACATTAAAATCTAAAACGCATTGTCGCTTTTGGACAGCATCCATTTGGAACCCCTGGGTACTGAGCAGAGCCATTACCAACCAGGCCCACACCACTTCAACATAGACTAATTATCAGCCAGCCATCTTCTATCAGGATCAGTTGATCAAAAGGCCAGTACAGGGAGAGCACTATATATATGCACGCACACCCACACACACTTTATCTTTAACATGAAAGGCAGAGAGGGCTGCCAGTCCCCTGCTGTGTGGATTAAAGGCGATTCAAGGAGGATTCCACATCGGCAATCCACACAGAGAGCAGGTCCTGCTGTTCATCTCGAACGCATTAATGAGGCTCCTCTGAAGCACCATCAGCAGTTCATTAACCCTGGCAGATGACATCAGAGGGAAGGCGAAGAGATACTGTGCTTAAAGGCCCCTGCTAACACTGCCCCTCTCAGTCCGGGCGCCCCTCATATAAATCACCCGGCCAGAGGCGCCGCCGCCCCCCCCCCCCCAACAGGCATACAGTGAGGACCCATGGATACGGAGGGCCCACTCCAAAAGGTTCTGTTCTTGATCCCACTGCAAAGGTCATCTGGGTCGGTGTACCCGTCATAGAGGTGTAGATCCGTCTTTGGCGCCACCGTTACCTTCCACGGCCTTGACCTTCTCCAGCTCCTCCCTCTGCCTCTCCTCCTGCAGGAAGCGCTCGTCCTCCCGCCGCTGCTCCGCCAACAGGAGCTGCCGGTCCAAATCCCCGTCCTTCCTTTTGTCCACCTCGGCCATGGCTGGCAGGTCGTCCTGAAGGCAGACATGCAGGAAACATTACATCCAAAGGCCCATCCTGCCACCCAGTGTTAGGTTAGGTTACTACACACATAAGATATTTAATTGAATGATTGAAGGTTACTGTTTATTACAATTAGAAAAAAAACGTCATGGTTCACATAGTTCATGTGTCGACGCCCTCAATGAGGTCAAAGTGCATTTTTGTGAGACGCACCTCTTCCTCTTGGTGGATCCGTTTCTCGGAGTGGCGCCCGGATGCGCGGATTGGTGAGGGCTCCAGAAGCTTCTGCTTCTGCTCCTTTTCCTGTAGATCAACACAGAACAGCAGAGAAGCTGAGCCTGGCTACCACAGCGGGGACGGAGTCTACACCCAGAGAGATGGCCTTCCCTGCCAGTCTACCTGGGCAACCCGCACATGCCGAGATGCCTTCATCTCTGAATGTTTGAAGGAGTAATTCTAATGCGGTAATACAAACATGTGTAAGCCAGCATGTCAGATGGCATTCAGAATTCATCAGACCCTCCAGAAAAACGTGATTATGCGATCGCATAATTCAACGCATAATCAGCCAAAGTCTGCAGATTCATGCGGGGGCCGCATTTTTTCAAATATGCCGCACTTTCACCGCATAAATTGCCGATTTCCGCACACAATATGCGGGGCTTGCATGATTTCATAATCCCTGCATTTTCGTTGCAAAAAAGTCACATATATCTTAGCAGAAAGTTGAAAAATGTTGCGTTTACTTCACACAAGAGCAGCCATTTCCCCTTGTTGCCATGGGAACGTTATGAAGTGACTTAATTACGCGACGTTAACGTCTTTGAAGAGCTGCATTTTTCGCAAGTTCCCGCATTTTTATTGGAAGTTCCCGCAATTTTTGCAAGTTCCTGCAATTTCTTCGCATAAAATTGCATAAATTTGCCGCATATTTCATCTCATTTTTTTAAGAAAACGTGCCGTATAATCAAGGATTTTTGGCCGCAACAATCACAAAAAAACGCCGCGTTTTTCAGGGGGGACTGATTCATGCTTGTACGGTGAGGACATAGCATATAGGAGGCCGAGAGAGCGAGAGAGCCGCCCACCAGGGAGTTTAAGTAGATCTCTTTAAAGGCTTTCTATATCAGGGCCTGGCCTCCGCGGCTCATGTCAGGGTGCATCAGTGAGAGCAAATCTGTCAGCCAGACGCTGCCGGCAGCACAGGGACGTGTCAGAGCCAGGCCCCTGGCTGCCACAGAAAAACTACTGCTGGTCTGGAGTGAGGACCAGAGTGAGTGGAGAGTGAGACAAAAGGGACGATGACTCTGATGGCCTGTCACCGCAAAACGGGCCAGCTGAGCTACAGTAACCTCGCACCAGCCTCCTCCACACCGCCACAGCACACCCTATTTCGGCTTAGTCTTAACATGTCCTGGGGTCCCTTGCGCTGTGCATTATCAATCCAAGCCTCCCCCACACGTGCGATCACACACACACACACACACACACACACACACAATTACCCCTGCCCCCGCACACAAGATGGAGTGCCTCTGCTGTCGCCACTTAAGAGGTCGGGGAGAATCCTGCAGCACAGCCAGGCCGTCAATCAAGAGGCACCGTCCTGCCTCAAGGTGAGGAGACCTCCTCCGACCGTGGGTGACAGCAGCCTGAGACACGCACACAGATGCGCACGTCCTCAGATGCACACGAGGCCAACGCCCGCACCCCAAAAGGGTGCGGGCGTTGGCCTCGTGTGCATCTGAGGGCGTGCGCATCGGCGTGCGTGTCTGCGCATACTGATTCTGATTTTGTTCTTCCAATTATCGCACGAGCCCGGGAATAGTCCCCGGAAATCCCCAGTGGGTTTAAGAGGCGCTGCGTTCAGCAGACTGCTTCTCTGAAGGTTGCGCGGTGGTAATCTGGGAGTGGGAAGCGCTACAGCGGAGCTACGCGACCATGAAGGACAAGAACACATTTGTCCAGGGACAATAAGGGAGTGACCCCTGTGCCGACACCTATCTGCAGAGCTCGGCTCCCTACACAACCGCTTGAGTTCAATGGTTTCCATAGCAACGCAACAAAAGGGCTGGCTATAAATGAGCAGAGGGGAATGCAAGTCCACAAACCAACACAAACCTTATGTTAAAACATTGAACCTGAACAGTGGTAAAACACATTAAATGACAGCAGACTTATTATTTCCCATGAAGGAAATAGAAAAGGTAATGGAGCAGTGACGAGTTCCATTTCTATAAATATCAAAAATATGATGGAAAAACTAAGCCAGAAGAGAGAGTAACTCCCAGGAGAATAATTCCAGTTCCCATAATAACCAGTTGGTGTCCTACAGGCCTGACAGGTGGGCTTCAGCAGATCACTTCCGAGCCAGTGAAAGACACGCTGTGCACTGGTCTACTCCACCTCCAGTCAGGATCTGGCTCAAGGCCTTGAACCCGATCCAAATTTCATCGGTGCGCTGCATGGAGGACAAGCACATGCTTCTCTTCCTGCTCCCTGACTCACAGCGGTAAGTCAAGAATTCCCGAAAGAACTCCCTCCTTCCTGATAGTCTTCAAAGCCTGGACTGTCTGAACCTGAGTTTGTTGTGACTCAACAGCAACCAGGCTTTTGGAACCAAGTAATACAGAGAATGACTTAGAACATGATTGCAGTGGCCTCTCTCCCAAACTAGCTCTCTAAACTCCTATTTGTAACATGAACGGTGTTGGGAACGTCACTTAAAAAAAGTGATTAGTTAAAGTTACTCACTACTTGTTCCAAAAAGTAACTCCTCACTAGCAGTTTGTGTTTGGAGCCAGGGGTGCGTTAGGATTACGCAATTCATTCAATCGATTCATAGCAACGCACTGCATTTAATGTACAGTAAAGGCAATGGCGTTGTAACGACGGAAACAGTAATTAGTTAGATTACCCCGTTACTGAAAAAAATTACGGCGTTAACGCCGTTCTTTTAAACAGCACTGAACATGACCCTACTTTAATCAAGTAAAGAGCATTTATACACATTTTTCTCAAAATGTAACGACAAGAACACTGGAGAGAGAGAGAGAGTGGGAGATGGAGCGAGGGAAACAGACGGCTGCGACGAGGACCAATGGCGGCGCGCGGCAGGACCGACCTTGTGCTCAATCATGCTGCTGATCTCTGGCAGGAAGTTCTGGCTGATGATGCGGTGGAGATGGCGGTCCTGCGGGGAGGTTTTGTCCTTGATGCTCTCCGCAAGACTGACCCACTGAGGCTCCGTGTCGCACACCAGGGACCAGCAGCCTCTCTGGCGGTCTGGGGGGAGGAGAGACAGCCTCAGGTCCAAGGTGACCGCCTCCCCGGCCCTGCACTACTGACACCGAGTGGAATGTTGGACGGCTCCCATTTGAAAACGGGGCCTTGTCTGGCGGTTAAGACTCCTACCTGTGCCAGGGGGGGGGCTGTCCAGGGCGGTGTCAGTCTGAACCTCGCTCTCCGCCTCACTGCAACACAAACATTAATGTGATGAGGACGATCTCTTCAGCTTCACTTCTTTGTAAGGGAGAGATTTGTATTTATTCATTTAGTTAGTCTTATCATGTAACTTTTTTACTAAGACAGTAAGACAATGGATTGCCTCTTGCAATAGTTATAGTATTGTTCCATTTCCAAATTGTCAAAACACAAAGAAGAAAAAGAATAATACAATTAACCTAATCTTCAGGCACTGTATATGATGCTGTATGGGACTATAAGTAAACTGAATGTGTGCACCCCTACAACTATACTGCTGCTGTGCCACAGTTCTACCAATTATTCTGCTTAACTAAATAATGCATTTTATAAGATGTATTGTATGTTCCAGAAGGCTGATTCAAGGCTGTCCTTGTTCCAGGGTGGAATAAAGTCTCTGCTGAAAGACCAACTATAAATCCTCCTATAAAACATCCACTGGAGAAAACGAGATACAGAGAGCTACAATTGGAAGAAAGAGGCAAAATGACGACGGAAATGCAAAAGGAAAGTCAGAGTTGAGACAAACTTTCACTAGTGTCACCTCAGCTGGAGGTCTTCCACCCTCTTCTTCGGGGGCCGCCCCCTCTTCTTCTTCTTCTCCGGTGGGTTCCCTTCAGGCGGTTCACTGTAGAGCACCGATGGGAATGGAGGTGAATATCACAGGCTCTTTTACAGAGCAGAACACCAACAAATCAACCTCTAATGGCCTTGTTAAAACTTGTGTCAGAGGGGACACAATGCAAACACCCCCCCCAGCCTCCCTGACACAAGGTCACCAAGTAGGAAACATTGCAGCCCTGTCACAAAACGGTACCGTAGAATCAAGTACAGCATATCTGGTAGCAATAATCGAATAAACACACAGTACTCTGTATACTTGATTAACAAGGAATGTAATTAACTATTAAAAAGGGGTTTTAATAACAGATTATCGCTGCCTGTATGCTTTTAATTGTCATTTCTACTTTACTATTACATGCTTTTATTTTGGTACTCCCGGACCAGAAGTCCACGACTTTGCACGGAGCAGACGATAACATGTGACGGTCAGAGATCAATAACGCTTCGCGATTGTAAGGATTTCCCTGTATGTGTTAAGCACCTGGCTAGAATTGGAACAAGGTATGTTGTAAAAATATGTTTTATGTGGAGTTGTGTGTTTAGCGGACTTAATGTAAGATTGTTTATTCTCCAGGCTAATATTTATGTTGCTGTTCATACTAACTTTAGCTTCTGTAGAGTGTATGTACTATGCGGTGATGGTAAGCTTAAGTAAGGTTTCGATTTTCGCTTCTAAGAGCTCATTTTTTGTTTCTAAGAGCTCATTTCGTTTATTTGTCTGTCCGGAGCTCTCACGGTGTTCCAGAAAGGAAAGGACTAATGTACAAAATAAGGAACGAACGGCTGTACATTAATTAACTCTTTGGAAACATCAGTACGCTTCACCATTGTCTGGCCGGGTTCGCTACAAGGAAGTATAATGAATGGGCGGTTGAATAGAGTTTACACACACACACAGTTTACCTGAGCGGCTCTGCTTTCCATCTGACGGGCTCCTCTTTGTACATGCGCGTGCCATAGAAGTACCAGTAGAGGGCCCCGCTCCCATCCTGCCCCAGGGGTTCCACCCGCAGGCTGTCAGCGTCCAGGCCCTGGAGGAGGGGAGAGGAGGGATCAACACCCAGGGCTACGGGATGCACCTCACCTGACGACACGAGCCGCCATCCGTCCCAATCAAGCACCAAATAATAACTACAGAGGCGTCATTACTGGTACCAAGGAGGGCTGGATACAAAGGCCCAATCCCATTTCTACCCCTTACCCCTTGTTTTGAAGGGGTATGGGGAAGGGGTAGAAATGGGATTGGGCCAAAGAGTGTTTTGTGGCCAGTTTGTCATCTTGAACGATTGCAATATCCGACACACACACACACACACACACACACACACACACACACACACACACACACACACACACACACACACACACACACACACACACACACACACACACACACACACACACACACTTTCCTATTTATCTGATTGGGCAAGTGGGATTTCTTAATGTTGCATGTCAAGTTACTATGCTGCTGTTATGTAATGAATTAAACAAGAAGTTAGCGTAGTCATTAACCTCCTGCAACATAATAATGGATGAAGGTTCTGCATGTCCCCAGCATCTAGGTTACATAAGAACCACTATCTGTGTCGATGTGATAAACACTCAGAGACTTTGAACTTTACAACCCTTCCCTCAGTGAACTCCACAGTGAAAAGCCTTTTCAAATGGCCTTTTATCAGTTTCTCTATGACCCCTACTATCACAAATAGGAAGGACATGAATTGTTCGTATACTATGCGTTGAATGAGTAAATTCAACGCAATTTCCAGGACATAAAGCATGCATACAATGTTAGAGATGCCCCGATCAGGTCTTTTTAGGCCGATCCCGACCAGCGATCTTTTAGATATGTGATCGGGGTCGATCAAATACAAAGGACCAATTTTCTTTTAATAGTAAAATATATATTAATAGAATAATTAATAAGGGTCAGCAATATATGAGAGCACTAGAGTTTAGTTTGGACTAGTTAAGATTGGAACCACACAGAGCACTATGGAGTTTAGTTTGGACTAGTTAAGAGTGGAACCACACAGAGCACTACAGAGTTTAGTTTGGACTAGATAAGAGTCGAACCACACAGAGCACTACAGAGTTTAGATTGCCCTAGTTAGGAGCCGTTTTCTAGAGATTTAAATGTAAAGGAGCGTTAAATAATTGTAAGGCCAACACACTCTTACTTGCACACTAAGGAAAGGAGCTAAAAAGGATAGTAACATAGCTTTTATTGATAATACACGCCCAACACTGATTTAATCCAACATATGATCAAATGTAAGTGTATCACCCGTGATACACTAGGCACGCATCAATATTCACAGGCAGAGAAAAGGACAGCTACCCGGAAGAAGCAAATTCTGTCACTAGGCTGTGCTAACAAATAATGACTGACAGTTCCTTGGTTATGATTGTAAGGGTTTATAGAATTAATAGTGTAACCGAAAATACTGCGTTTCTGGATTGTTTATAAAGATTGTGCGATTGGAAACGTTTGCATGTAAGCTACGCAGGAGATGCCTATATCTGTAGCAGGGCTTTGACTCCGAACTTCGATATTCAAATATAATTCGAATATCAAAAAATAAATCAAAATTCGAATGAATATCAGGCAGTCCTTAATATTCAAACCGGTTATGGGCAGGCCAAGAGGGAGAGACGTCGGAGAACCCGACGCAGTTTATTCATAATATTGTAATGACCACGGAAGAGGCAGTGAATGAAGTATTGATTAGACAGCGATTTATTAGAAACCTAATAAACTGTTGGAACACGCAAGACCGGTAACCATAGCAACGCGGTAAACAAACCTTGCGAAGCCCAATCCAGGTCAAAATATTATTAATAAATATTAGAATATATTTGAATATTAATATTAATAAACAAACAAACTTCGAATATATTCCTAATCTGTAGCCAATGCTTAAGATTGTAGGAACTACGTTGAAATGAAAGAACTACGACTGCAACCTTTTGGCTACACATGGTGCTTTAGAGAGGCAAGTTAGTTTCACATAAAGCAGAGAAGGTGAGCGAGGCAGTCTTGACGTATCAGGTTATAGGTAATTTTGTAGTTACAGCTAACATGGGGATGCGTGAATAACGAAATGTCTAGGTTTACTGCTAATAGTGCAAACCTATATAAATAAAAAAACACAACTAAAAACATAGGGAGAGTTAAGCACCGCGTGATGCAGGCAGGTTATGGCATCCTATCAACAAAAATCCATTTCTATGGTTACGTTACGACTTATGTTAAAGCAGAATAACAATACTTTCTCAGTGACTGAACCAAATAATGGCACGTCTTGTGCACAATCATTTTATGAGTCTTGGATCGGCTCCTGGAAGGGCAAATTTCAAGTTGATCACCCAATCACCGATCACGGTGTTTAGGGCGTATATCGACCGATGATGAACGGTGGCGGATAAATGGGTGCTTCACCAGTTAGTGCCAAGTCAAAGGCCCAGGTGGATCGGCATTGCTCGGGTGGGTTCTGAACCAGAGTGGGGAGCCGGGGGGGGGGCCTGGTGCCGGCGAGGCGTGCTACCTTCAGCAGGTCAAAGACGTCGGCGGCGTCCAGCCGGTAGTCACACAGGCGGTGCAGCAGCTCCACCTGGGTGCGGACGGGCAGCTCCTGGAAGGGGCCCTGCCGCAGGGGGTTGGGCTTGCCCTCCTCCAGCTCCCAGCGATAGTTGATGATGTCATCGAGGTAGCCGCTGAAGGCCTGGGGGCTGCAAGGGAGACGAGAGCGAGAGATGGGCCATTAAGGTGTCTGAACCCGAAATGGGGTCAAACCGCGCCACGGAACAATACGCCAGTCGACTAAATGGTGATTGGCCACTCTGAGATTCCTCGATAGTGCGTATTAAAGAACAGCAATTAGCTCAAGCTACAGCGTATTTGAGAGGTTGATCGAAGAACACCATCCTAGTGTATGACTCAATGACTTCTGTGATGTATGGATTCCTCATGTTCTTCCACAGTAGTAGTGACCATTCACTCCAAAATGAAAATGTAACATGAAGAGGATCATGTTACATTCGATTATTAGGTTATCCATTGGTAAACCAGTGCCCCAGATATGTTTTTCACTCAATACCGCCTATTCATTTAAAAATGCTTTTTCTTAACCCAAGTTTCGACTTTAAACTAGCCTCTTTTCTAACACCGTGAGCAATCAAAGTATCAGCTATTGTAGGAATGTTGCACCCTATTTGGGACCCAAGTGCAGCCCTGCGTTTCGAAGGCCACAGTCATTTGCAAGCTGTTCTCCTTTCCAATGACTGGATTTTCGATCAAATGTTCTACATTTTTGCAAGATTTAATCTTTTAGTACTACATATACGGGCCTAGTGATGGGTTTCCTCTGCCTCACTACATGTGGCTAGGTAACCTTTCAGCCAGCATAGGTATGCTTAGCACTGAAATCAGAAGGGGTACTGTAGCAAGCTGTGGTTAAGCAAGCAGTGGGGGAATATTTTTTTATTTAAAAAGCTCAGAGAAGAAACCGATTCAAACCTAAACGTCGGCTGCAGAAAGGGGACTGGTGGGGTGAGCCGATAAATAAACATTGGTTCCAGCTCAGATGAGGCTGATTAATCTGCACTTTTTTGTCTGCTCCTGCTCAGCTGAACAGGAACAAGGGCCTGAGGCAGGGGTCAGCATGCCCGCAACAGCCCAGAGAAAGAGGAAGAGGAAAAAAAAAAAATGGCTTATCTTGAAAGAGCAGCGTGCACTTTTCACACAGCTGCAGGCACACCCCCTCCCTCTGTCCTCCGCTCGCCCTGCCGGCCCTCCTTCTATCTCCTGCCTCTCCTTATTCTCCCCGATAGGCCCCGCGGACACTCACACCTCCCCCGGCCCCCGCTCTGCCGGAGCGTTTAGCGCGGGCGGATGAAAAGGGCAGCTCAGTGAAAGGCCTGAGCAGCCGTCCCCAGGACGCCAGCGCCTGTCCGCTCCAATAAAGCCAGTTGTCCTTCTGTTGCCGGCCGCTCCAGGTGGACGCCTGGAATGGTTCCTGCCTTTCTATTATGGCCTGACTGGCACTACTGGGCTGCTTGCTGATGATGACCAGGAATAAAAGGAGATAGAAAAAGGGGGGGGGGGGGGGGGGTGTCTGGAGAAACCCGAATGTAGATCTGAATAGCAACCACCTGAACTACTGAATACCAAAGCAGATCTTTGGCCTAGAGCTTTATGAGGACGTTTTGAAAGGCGGCCGGAGCTTAATTTGACTCCTTCTAGAGCCATGCTCGCTCTTTGATGTGTCTGCAGCTGTTGTACCAAACAGTAGTTTTGGTTCCGTGTGCCTACCTTCATAATTACAAAGAAGGATGGTGCAATAGCTTCATGCCAGCTATGGATAGGTATCATTGCATGCAAAATATATACAAAGAAATCTTCATGTATGAAATATATATGCTCTGTACACATCTCTTATTGATGTTTTACTTAAACATAGGAGGAAAACCTCATGTTACAACCGTCATCAAATTCTGAACCATTTGTGATGATTCATGCATGTCAATTTCTAAACATATGAGAATTTATTTTCAAGTGTAATCCAAAAAGAAGAAAAAATAGTGACGCAAAGTGGTGCTTATGTTCACACAAAGGGAGCTGCAGATCCAAGATTAATTTCAGGACGAGGTTCAGTCTTTCCGCACACTGTCTTATGCCGCTTTTCCACTGCATGGTACCAGCTCGACACGACTCGACTCGACTCAGCTCGCATTTTTTGCGTTTCCACCGCGAAAACATGGTACCTGGTACCTGAAGTGGCTGCTTTTTCTAGTACCGCCTCGCTCTAGGTTCCAAGCGGCTGAGCCGATGCTAAAAGGTGACGTCGGCAGACGGCCGGCCACTTATTGGCCAGAGAGTGTGACGAAGTCACGAGAGCGACATGGCAACCATGCTGGTAACAGCCATAGCAGCGCCGCAGCCAACATATATTCCACTTCTTCAACTTCTTCAACATGCCAGCTAATAATAGTAATGTTATCGATGTCCTCCATTGTTGTTATGTGGGTTCTGTCCATGTGTGGGTTGCGTAGGTCTTGTTTGCGTCGCGTACAAAAATACGTCACGGCCCTTTCGCGCAGCCGACCCCGCCCACGTCCAGGAGGTACTATTTGCGGTGGAAAAGCACCCGTGCTGCTACCGTGTCGAGTCGTGTCGAGTCGTGTCGTGTCGAGTCGTGTCGAGTCGAGCTACATGTGCGGTGGAAAAGCGGCATTAGCTTCTCTGAACCTGGTAGAAAGCAAGGCCTTAATTCCCTGTCGCCCCGTCCTACACAGTGGGGAACTCTGGTCTCTCCGGCAGCCGCATCACAGAGGATGGTACATTTGTCAGCTTCTTCTTTTGATTAGGTGAGGAGTTACAACCCCACCTAGATGATATGTCAACAATGGCAACTCATTTTCCTGTAAAACATGGGGCAGCTTACGTGATGTCCTTGCGCTGGTAGCATCCCTGTAAAAGACAGGCGATGAGGTCACCCAGGAAATCAAAGTCCTGCTCCGACAGGGCTTTCTCCAGCTCCTGCAAGTCAGAGAAAGACAGTGGTCAGACAACACATAGCATAACAAAAAGGACCGGAGTGAAGCATTCAGTAGTATTAACACATTTCACAGGTGTGAACACACGTTTGAAAATGCAGTTTTATGATACAATAGGATGCGGAATTAGACAAAAATAAATAAAAAATAAAAATAATAATTAAATAGATAGAATGGACCGATAGAGATGGAACACTCAGGCTGTCTCAGTGAGGGGAAGGGGAACATTGGTGAGGTGAAGGCAAGGAGTTCCTGTCTGTGTCAAACATTTATAACGCAAGACCCAGAAAAAGCTAACCGCTCCTAGGGGGAAGCTTAGTAGTCTTGGAAACCAAGGGGAGGTAGGCTGGCAAAGGTAGTCAGCAGGTGGGTGGAAAGGAATTTCAAAGTGTTCTGGCAAGGGTTTGCTTGTTTCGCCGCTGGCTGTTTGACTGGAGACAAGGTTCAAGTTCAGCCCACCCCTCTCCTGCCATGCATTGTGTGACAGCCATTGAGGTTTTATGAAGCGGTAATAACGGCCAGAGCAAACTCTAAAGCCCTGGGAGAGCCGAGGAGAAACAGCAGGCAGCAGGAACCCTAGAGCCACATCACAGCCTCGGGCCCCTCCTGGTAACCACCCCCTGAAAAACACACCACAGGGTTTCCCAGAATGCACTTCTGTCCCCAAAGACAGCCTCAAGGCCCTAATGGGGAGGACACTGATGAGAAGGAGCAGGCGGACGAGACTGCAGACATATAAATGTTAAGTGCCCCACATCAGTACCAGAATGGACCCTTTGCCAGGATATGCTTGTCTTCTGGCAATAATTCAGCTAGAGCCCTGTAGGTTGAGAATAACCCACATAGGCGAGGTTTCTCACTCTGCACTCGCATGTACCCCCTCTGTGTGCAGACTGCAGCCCCTCTCCAGAGGATCCCCGGAGAGTTCAAAGGTCGACTTCCACTCCTCCTGGCCTCAGAGGGAGACGGAAGCCAGGAGCCAACGAGTCAGCATGATGAGAAACAGCAGAAGGGACCAAACAACCCGTTGAAAAGCAGGATACGACAAATGGTTTGGTAATGTGGTTGTAAAATAAAATAGGGGAAGAAGTGAAACAAGATGGTAAGCCTCACTAGAAGTTAAACCTGCACAATGTGACCTTGGTTAACCTGGGAAGTTTAAGAAGTGCCGATTGATTTTATCCTGTGACAAAAGAAAACGATCTAACAATGTCGAACCTGAAGTTATACAGCTTTTCACAACAAAAAGGGACGTCCAAGCAGAAAGGTTGCATCGTTGAGGAGCTAACCAGAGGAGGCAGTATGTGGCGAGAAATTACCCAACGGTTAAGTCATTACTCAAACAAGGCACAGCTCATCAAGCCCCCTAAGCACTTTTTAATGGCCAATTCAAAAAGCTATTGGTGGTCAGTCTACTTGCAGCAGCTCGTAAAACAGGTTCTAATGGCCCTTTCTGTCCCTGTCCCAGCGCAGGAAGAATTCCAAATCTCGTCTGAGGACTCTTGGGCCGGGTCAGCACTGATTTATACTAAACGAGGAACCTTCAACTAGACATAAACAAAAAAAGTCAGCGAGATACCAGCCGATACTTGAGGTGCAACAGATCTTCAAACAGATATTTTACAAACGTCCCTTTCCCAGGTCAAAGTGTACCCAGCAGCGGCTGTGGATGACCACGGATCACTGGAAGACGGCGGTGCCTATCCATTGGGGGTATTTTATGTATATGGCCATGTTACAAGTGGGTGAGATCCTGAGAGATCCTGTGTCACGCTCTCTTCCACTTCCTGGTCCCCTGTCAAGCAGCTTGTGGGCCGGCGAGGGCTCATCCATCAGAGAGGAGCCTCGCTTTGATCACGCCTGGGGCCAGGGCCGGAGAGGGAGGGGAGGCAGAGGGCTGGGGCGCAGAGTACCGGAAAACGCCGAGTGATTGGTGCAAGCGAACTGAGCCGACCAGCCCTTGGATTAACGCCACCCAGCGCCACCTTTGAAGTGCCACTCGGAGGATCAGATGGCAAAGGAAGGGGAATAAATGTGGTACATGTGCAGCTCCCTCTGAAAGCCAACCTCCCAGCAGGCCAATCCTCTGTGGGCGGGGGTTTTAACACTCGCACTGATTAAAGACGGGACACTGCAGCTGGAAATATCCTGCGTGAAGCTCCCTTAAATGAACACACATGCAACATCTGCATACAATAGAGCAGGCCGTTATGGTCACAGCTATATGAACGGGTGGATGTTATTTATGGGTAGAATACTGCTCAGACATAAAACATCTCTCAATAATGAATACAACTTGTAAGTGAGTTTGGCAATAACCGTTTTTTAACTATCCGGCACATAATTGACAAATTAAAGTTATTTTAGCTTTTATCAACTAGGATTTGACAAGCATAGACTACATAATAAAATGCCAAGACAGTACAGAGTTACACAGACGACTTGCCTTTCCTTCGTCATAGATCAGGACTATAGTCAATGCTTCCATTAATGATCAATAGGCCTCATAAGGCCCTAGATAAGGACACTGGATAAGCAGACGGCTAGAAAGAAAACTAATGAAGAGGCAGGGTATTCATCCCCCAGGTAGTAAAGTGAACAAGGCTTGCAGGTTATCGTACAGGACAAAGATTAGCAGCCGAGTCAAGGCTAGTGTGGGTGTCGTTCATACAGAAGCAGCTCGTTCAACACCATGTTCAACAGCTGGGGTTTGGTTGTATGTAGTGGGGCTTTTGATACATAGAAAATAAGTTTACGTTGGTTTCGAATTATGTAAATGTAGGTGGTCTTAAATGACAAAAGATATTCCACTACACAGAGGTGTTACGGGTGTAACGATACACGTATTCGTACCGAACCGTCACGGTACAGGCACTTCTGAGGTGGACCGCGGTGCGGAAAATGTGGCTTAAATAGCGTTATTATGGCGAATGTAAAGGCTTGTTTTGCGATGCGGAATTTAAAACTTGAGGTAAGAGTTCCCCGTATAAGTATAGAGTGGCAAAGTCACGCCCCTTCAGGTAGAGCCCATGGGATATGAATGGGTTTCAATGGAGAGAAAGTAATTATTTTCTGGTCCCAGTCTTTATATGCCCTGGATTACACGTATATTGTTTGTGGATTTAAATGATAATTTTTCATGCAAAGAAAACAAAAAATATTGTATGCAGATGGGGAGATTGTCGGTCTTGTCCACGCCAGTCGCAGGGAGTGTGACGTCACATACGAGACATGTAGTCTCTCCCATTGTGTTTTCTCTACAGCCTCTAACTGAACATTTGCACAATAAACGGTCAAACTCCTGACATGAAAGATTATCATTTAAATCCACAAACAACATATGTGCAATCCGGGGCATAAATAAAGACTGGGACCAGAAAATAATTACTTTCTCTCCATTGAAACCCATTCATATTTTTCGATCTCATAGGTCCCATGGGCTCTACCGGAAGGGGCGTGACTTCGCCACTCTATACTACTCCGACTCCATAATCCGACTGCGTAACTACGGAGACCCCTCGAGCATTCCCAGTTCTCCGTCAGGATGTTGGATACGCAATGCAATTCGCCACCCTATCGATCTTATATGTTGACTACAAAACATGTCAGTAATTTTGTAAAATACATTTCCAAAGCTTTTCAAATCTTATTTGGTGTTTTATTGTTCCGTAATGTGCAAAGTAAACAATGTACAAAGTAAATAAGGTGCAAAGTCAAACCGGAGAAATTATTCTGGGAATGATTTTGTAGGACCAATGACAGCCCTTGCCGTCTCCGTTGCGTCGACGGATAGTTAAAAATATTGGATACGCGCGTAAGCTATGGAGAGGGTCTCCGACAGGCTCTCCAGCTACGGAGAGGGCTCTCTGTGTCTACAGAAAGCACTTTAACATGCACATGCATTTGAAAAGACACCATCCAGGTGTTACTGTCAACGTTGCTGTGAAAAAAAAGCAAGCTGTGCAAACCCAGCTCACGACACTATTTCAGCAACCCCTATCTGGGAATTCAGAAATGCAAAAGCCATAACCAAGTCTATTGGGGTTTTCATTGCTGCTGATCTACGGCCATTCTCCGTTGTTGACAAACAAGCAAATAAAATGTTCCCCTTAACTATCAACCATACCGTCCTCCTGTACCGTGACTTTTGTGTACCATTACACCCCCAATAGGTGTGTATCCCCCCTTAAATTCCTAATTCACTCTTCAACCATAATCATCACCTCTAGGGCTGATGAAACACGTCATTCCAGCTTTGGATAATTATTTTCCGATGGTATACTGGATAGTTCCTTAAAATGTACATAAACCTTCAAAATAAAGATCTGCGTTTCAAGTGGGGATTGCCCCTGGGTAAAGAAAACGTTTAAACAAGACTGAGCCCACAGAGGCTTTGCAGGATAGTGTTCTTCTGCACTTGACTACAAATTAAATTAGTTATTTTTATCCTCATACGAGGATCATGCATTTCAAACCGGTGTACGCCATTCTGAAGAAAAACGACTGTAGCCAAAAAAAACATCGCCATATTGTTATCATGTAACACTTAACACAGCCTTAAGGGAAGTCCATACCGACTATAAAGAGGTTGCGATGCCAACCATATTAACACCCTGTGACTTTCGTCCAGTAGAAAGGGTGTGGGCATCATGATAGGCCATGAGAGTACCAGTGTCAAGCTAAGGACTCAGGTGTCAGAGCGGCTTTACGCCTCAATGTCAATTGCTTACTTCTGGCCTAGAAAAACAGATGCCTACAGCAAGACAAGACAACATGAGGACTCCGAAGAGCAATACACAACAGATGTACACTCCCAAGAGACTTCTTACAGCAACCTCCATTTTTATAAAACAGACTTTTCTGATTGTATATCCTCCGGTATAAGACAACCATTATGGGTCCCTCGAGTGCCCAGCAGCCCAACACCATGTGGAGCAATAAAATCTGCGCAAAACCCCGTTCAGGGACCCCAAGGGATGGAGGTGACAATATCATACTGCAAATGCCTTTCCAGAGTATACAAGTCATATCATTTGTATGCCGTTGACACCACTATTCATTTAATATGCTGTACAATTGTGGTCATGGTGGGCCACAACCGTTTATCTACAGGTTTAATTTAAAGGACAAAAGGTAACATTGAAAAAGTGTTGGCCATAGCTATCAGCATAATGAGCAAGGCATTGAAATCCCATTACAAGAGTTTATTATGGAGAAGTATTGTGTTTCAGACATCATGGGCTTACATCTGGATAGGGCCATGCAATGAGGGCCATGGTCATTGAAGACCAATAGGAATAAGAATTAAATTCCATGAACACAGAACCACCGACCCCTGTATATTTAAGCCACTAGATGAGCAACAAAGAGGTAAAGGATAGATGTGTGATCCACATCATAGAACAAAACGTTTAAAGATAAAAGCGACTCCACACTGATGTAGTGGCGATGGTGTAATGTTGATGGTGTATTGCTGAAGCCCACCTGCATTGGTAACAGGGCGTTGTGAGAGTCAGAGCGACACTGTGAGGAGGAGGGAAGCTTCAGGGATCTGAAGGGATGTGGTAGGATTGGGGGGGGAGGGGGTACGGCTTGTATCTATGATGCCACAGCTGCTGCAGAACGCAGAGCACTGTGGTATCAGGGGCCTGGCCTCTCTGCAGAGCTTCACAAGAGTCCCTTTCCATGCGCTGCTGTTAACAACTCCTCTGGGCTCCATCTGGAGCAGCAGTTGGAGGACGTGTGGAAGGGCTGCATGGTAATGGGGGGGATGGGAGGCTTGTTGGTGTTGCTGTGTGAGAGACAGCTACTCTCTCTTCCTCCCATTCCCTTCTTTGTTTGTCTTCTTATTCCCTGTCCACCTCGTCCCACTTCACACATGACTCCTCGAGGAGTAATCAACTGACAACACCACCCTCTCCCCACACATACACCTCTCCTCCTGCCACAT